>NC_089756.1:64332777-64372777 GCF_040412425.1 Macrobrachium rosenbergii
TGAGGCGGTCGGGGTTATTCTGGGGTATGGCCCTTCAGTTGAAGGCATTGAAATACCTGTCCAACGCCAGGAAACTATCACGGGCATAATGCCAGGCACATTGGGCGTACTTAAAAAAAAATTCCGCCTCCAATATTGCCTGATGTCGGCAGCAGGCATCATTCCAAAAAAAATGTGAAGCCTCAAAAAATGCGCGCCATGTCTGTGAAGTTGCAGCCCCGCCAGCAATACGACAACGTCGTCTGCAGTTCCTCACGGCAGTACTGAGCGTAATCCGCCGTCTCTGTAACGAGGTATTCCAGCAATTCCCGCGTCAGAAAGAGCTGAATGAACCCCAGTGCAGTGAGAGGCACAGGGACGGTCAGTCCAGGTGCTGCCGTGAATGGGTGCATGTTAGGTGGGGTGGGGTCCTCCAACCACCCCTCATCACTTTCGGATGAACGGCCTTCACCCAAGCTGCCGCGATGTTGCGACCTTCTACAGGCCCGTGCAAGCGCACACACGTAGGCACGACTTCGCACTCCCACCCTCCCCACTGGCCCATCTCCCTCACTTTCACCATCACTTTCTGTCTCGTCCCCACCAGCCACAATCGCTGCCTCCTCAGACTCTCCCTCATACGCACTGAAACTACTAAATTCCAGTTCACTTTCCTGCTGTGGCTCCCGTACGGACATTGGGGGCAAGTCCTCGTCATTGCTAACATCACTAGATGACCAACTGCCATCGAAATGAGGACTTTCCACCTGTTCTCGGTCGAGCTCCAACAAGTACTCATCAATATCCTTTTGTTGGAGGCCTCGCAAATGCTTACGGATGCCCCTCAGGACACCCCGATGCTTCCTAGGGGTCGTAAAAGGCACGGGATGTGGTCCTTGGGAAGGGATGTGGTCCTTGGTCCCCTTCAATCACAGGTGGCTGCACAACACAGCGTTGAAAAGCTGGGTCACCTTGGGTGCTTGGTCCCTCTCCAGCATCCCAGTCTAAAACTCGCCTCACACGCTCACTACCGACAGGCAGTATGCACCTTTCACGGTCCTGACGACGTTGGGACATCTCTGCAAACCTCCTGTTGCGTCACAAATACGCGAACACTCGCCAAAATTCTGGAAAACACGGATGCGTCAAGAAATCGCTCTCCAACGATGCGCTGCTGATGCTCTGTAGTGTGGGAAGGAAGAAATTGGTGCATAGAGGCTAGGTGACACTTCTAAACAAAACAACAGCATGATCCGTGAACTCCCAGCATCCCTCAAGGTGCGTGATTTAAAACCTTTCGCAAACTAGGCCTATAATTATTTTTCCGCGAATGTTTAAAAAAACATTTTGCAGTCGATGTACCGTACATCCACTCGGCACCCAACAGACAATTTTAGTCGACGTATGGTACGTCCAGTCGGCGTTTAAGGGTTAATATAGATAATAAAATATAATGACTAAATAACTAAAATAAAAAAACATGAAATAAGGAAAAAAAAAACACTCCATTTTGGAGACTAAACTTCATTTTACTTAACAATTATGAATTTATGTCTTGGCCTCGGTATCTACATATGCGGCTGAATTCTACCATTTTTATCATGTGTTATTCTTCATATTTCATCTTTTACCATAAGCTTTAATTCAAGCGTTCCCAAACTGGTTTATTATCCATACTCTTTATAAAAATAATGAAATACAGCATATTTATAGGTATATATATATATATATATATATATATATATATATATATATATATATATATATATATATATATATATATATATATATATATATATCACCGGTTAAACTGGACTATCGGCTAAGACAGACACCCTACGGCCCCTATTAGCCCATGTTAACGAGGGTCAACTGTATGGAAACTTGAGTATGTATGTATTTATTGTAAGTGTGTTCCAGTATAAGAGTGTGTGCCTCTGTGCAATTTTTATTTTCATTCTCATTCATTCATCACTATATCGAATGACCTATTTGGTCCCAGTGCCAGGCTTCTAAGCCAAGACCTGTCATTTCATCCAAATCCTTTGGGCCATCCTAATGAGAGCTGATAGTCAGCTCAGTGGTCTGTTTAAACTTTTTTAATAATAAAAATAATGCCCGCAATTGGATGTGGTACAATTTTACAGACTCAAATAAAGCAGGAAGTAAAATAGAAGAATTCATTGATTCATAAGACATGTCCTGTATAAATGATAACGAAATCAGCACATATTTTTTTGAAAACACATGGAACCTTTTCCTCAATCGACTTAGCTCTATCTACAACAAACATAGTAGACAGATTGGATTGGAATAAGGTTTACGACTTGCATAGGAGTGATCATATCCCTATATTACTTTCATTATTACAAAATAATCCCACTAAGTATGTCCCTCATTATAACATTTATAAAGCAGATTGGGAGCAATATGAATTCCACACTAGGAATATCCCACCATTTGAATATTTAAAAGACCATAATGAAACTTATAAATTTCTTGTTGATTTCGTTACAAATGCTGCTGATAAAGCAATAACAAAAACCAAATCTCTTCCAACAAAACACAAGGTCCCATGGTGGTCTGAAAAACTAACAGAATTAATAAAAATAAATCACCAAATTGGAAGATGATTAGATAATCTGAATAGAAAGTTCAGTAAATTTATAAAACTTTATCGAGATTAGAAGAAAATTTACAAAAACTGACCATATTATTATTAGAAATTGATACAGTAAAACCTCTTACACAACAAAATATCTGCAAAATTTAAAAGAGAAGTAATTCAAGAAAGAATCATTTCATGGAGGAAATATGTATCAGATCTAATAATTGATTGATTAATTGTACGTTATCTGACGTCACAACTACCAGGGTCACCGACTCCAAATACTAAATGTGATTTTTTCGCTTTTATAGTATGTTATAAAAATTAAAATGAAAATTCTGCTAAACAGAACTACATATAAATTTGATTAAAAAGAAAAAACAAAAAAGAAAACTAACTAAAATAAATAAATAAATAAATATATAAAATTCTGCTAAAAAGAACTATTATTAACCCTTTTGGTGTGCCTGTCGCCTGTGAGCGACGAGAGTTAATTGTAGTGGAAGCACGTGCGTCGACTCTGGTTTACCACCATAGAAAAAGTTTACCCTTAAAATTACTGGTCCATTTTCTTCTGTTTACCATCAGAGAAAACTTGATGTCGATATCTAGCACCATCTGTCGGTGGCGTCCCGAAACGTAACAATAACAAATAGACCTCCAGAGCTTCTCACCCAGCTGGACAAGAAATAAATTGTATTTTGTCTATTTATTCTAAATAAATTGGTATGTTTTGTGTATTAATGCATTTTTTTTTATTGTGAATCAATGCTGGTTTAAAATGATGCTTGATAAGTTACCACAAGCTCATGTAATTGTAAAATGAAGCCGATATAATGGCCAGAATCTAAATGTTATTGTTTGGCCCTTTAACTGGCCATTTAAATGTCAAGCCTTTTAATCGATCATGGATGTACACAAACATGTGAATGAGTAATCTACGTATATGCATTTTTGTTAGCTTATAATATTGTATAGACACATACTTGTATTCATATATATAAATAAAGAAACAGAGGAAGAAGTGGGAAGAGAGAAAGGACGAAGATAGCCTAGTCAAGCCATGTATGCCTGCGTGTTTTGGTAGGCTAGGATTCGTCATTGTTCCGGAAATAAAAAAATGCGTGATTTAGGCCAGCTAGGCTTCGTGGACATTGTCTGGGAAATAAAAAAATGAGTACTGATTGATTTGGCAACTTTATTTGGGAAAAGTTGAAAAGTTAGTACTGATTGAGCAATGTAAACTAAATTCCCATAAAACCAGTCATTATTATTTGTTTTTGTATTTCCTGTCATGTATTTGCTTCACAAGCACAGCTGTGCAGGTTAGATTACTTTTGGTATTCTGCTTCATTTTTACATTTTTATCCAAGATAATGATTGTTTTTATGCTTACTGTGGGGGTTAGGTTGGTTTTCAGCCCGGAAAATTTTGAACAAGAGTTATTGTTTGATCAATGGTTTGTTACCACTGATCAAGCAGTAACTCTTACCTTGTAATTTGTAACAGTTTACATGGTTTTGTGTCTATTACCTAGGAAAGTTTTTTTTTTTTTTTTGCTTTTGCCTTTTATTTATAATTTTTGTTCATTTTAAATTTTAGATTATCATGAATCCTTCAAGAAAGCAAGCAAGAATTTTAAAAACACAAGAAGATATTTTGAGGGAGCTTGAAGAAATAAGAGCATCTGACAGTGAAAATGAGGATGCATTTGAGGAAATGACTGATTTATGGGAAGGGGACAGTGAAGAAGATACTGATGAAGCAGAAGATATGATTGAAAATATGGTTTCAGAAGAGGAGGATATTGCAGTTCCAACCACTAGTAATTACCAAAGAGCTGTAGAATGGCATAAAGTGGAAGATGTTGTTTCAGTAAACCCCCAAATATTAGATGAAATTACAGATTTTACAGGTGATCCTGGTGTAGAGGGCATAGAAAATCTTACTCCCTATGAGTGTTTTTTGAAACTGTTTCCCTTAGAAATATTTGAACATGTGGTTATGGAAACAAATAAATATGCTGAGATGATGATAAATATGAGGCGTCCATTCCAGTGCAGATCCAGATACAATAATTGGCACCCAGTAACAGTAGAAGAAATCAAAGCATTTGTTGCTGTAGAAATAATGATGGGTATTGTCAAGAAAGCAACTTTAGCATCATACTTTGCAGATCCTTTTTGGTTATCAAAGACACCAGGTTTTAGTGAGGTGTTCACTAGAGACAGGTACCAGTTGATACGTGCTTTTTTACATTTTGCAGACAATGATGCACACAAAAGTAATGATAGGCTTTATAAGGCGAGGCTAATTCTAAATATTGTTCAAAATTTGTATACAAAAATTTACAGAAGTAATAAAGAAATAGCTATTGAAGAGACTATGTTGAAATTCAAAGGCATGTTGTATTTCAAACAGTATTTACCTTCAAAACCAACAAGATGGGGGATAAAACTCTGGTCCCTTTGTGATGCCAAAACTGGATACCTTATGCATTTCAATGTATATACAGGCAAGGAAACAGTTAATCATCACCCTAGTGAAGGTGGGTTAGGTACTAAGGTTACCTTAGCATTATTAGAAGGGTTTGAAAATAAAGGCCATATACTCTTTGTGGATAACTTTTACACAAGTGTAGAGCTTTTTAGTAAGCTAAGGGAGAGAGGTGTGGGTGCTTGTGGCACTGTTCGTGTAAATAGAAAGGGTCTGCCCAAGGAAATGGGAAGAGCTAAAATAAAAAAGGAGAACTTCCAATAATATGGACAAATAATGAAAATACAATGGTAGCAGCAACTTGGCAGGACACAGGCAAAGTGAACATGTTGTCAACTGTTGGTGATTCAGGTGTGACAGGGGTAACAATAAAATCAAAAAAAGGTGATAGAATTGTACATAAACCATCTGTTCAAGCTTATTATAATAAATATAAGGGAGGGGTGGACAGGTTTGATCAACTGTGTGCAACATATAATTTTAGCCAGAGGAAGAAGAAATGGTATCAGGTTATATGGCATTTTGTTATAGAAGTGGCTTTGGTGGATGCAAAAATAGCTTATGGTATCCAAAATCCAAATAAAAAACTAAGTCAGCGGAAATTTAGAGAACAGGTAGTAAATGGATTGTTGGAAGGTAGCAAATGCGATGGAAACATCTGCAGCGAATGCTGGAAGACACTGTCGCAGTAGGGCGCAGCTAAACAGCGAGTGTCCCAGCAGCAGGAGAAGCAATCGCTGTTTGACAGGAAGGAGAGGTAGGTCGATTGTGAGTGCCATCACATACTGACCGCGGTGGGAACGCATCGCCGATGTGACAACGGCACTCAGACTTAACCGAATGCAACTTGTCGAGGAGGTTATACGTGCTCTCAACAACCTGAATGTAAATAGCGCCATGCTATACTTGTGCATTGTCATCAGCAGAGAGAGAATGACGGTGCCAGTGCCACTCGTGAAACTGGTACTTTACATTAATATTCACCACGCTAATATTGGTGGACACTGCTACCGATGTGATAGACGAGGCTATCGAATATGTGGCGAAAGCAATCTGGAAGATAGACTAAACTTGTGAAGGCTCAGGTTGGCGATCACATCATTGCGCAGTGTATAGATCAAGACTCCGGAAGAACTGGTGAACATGGCCAATTTTCGAGAGTATCCTGGCAGGAGATAGGGTGGTGGACAAATCGTTAACATTAATTCGGGGTACAACTGCGTCAATACAGCTTTAGAAGCATACAGCATACCGAGGGAAAATGATGATCCTAATCCGCAACCTCACCCGAGATGAAAAGACGAATAAACTTGAAACGCCTACCATTAAACACACGCCGGCTAATACCTGTGAACAGTGATACTTTCCAAAACGTTACAGAAGGATAACAACCTTAATATTTATGAAGGCTAAAATTGAGGAAGTGGTCATGGAAAGGACAGAAAAACACTGACAGTGCATCTCGCCAGAAAAGGGGGCAATAAATCATGTCCCCGACTAGTTCCTCTACTGCTGATCACTGATGACCATGTCGCCCTCATCAAGCATTTGCCAACCTTCGTAGATACTTTCCACCGCCAACTGGAGAATGCGCGACTACGTGGAAGCAGCATGTGTTACAATTGCTCACTCTCTTCAAAACTCCAGCCATTCGCAACGCGCCACACCCAAAGATGTTCAACCCAACCACTGTTTAAATAGTTTAAACAGTTCACCAAAGTGAAAGCGCTTGAATAAAAGCTCACACATCGCTTCTCTTAGATTTTGAGGCTTACAACAGACAGCCGGAAGAAGAAGATGAAAACCCAAGAATCGTTTTCAAGAGAGCATACGCTCATTGCCACGTCATCATCGATAGCAGAAGCGTGCTTATCATCATGCACACAGAGGTGTAGGTGAACAGTGTCGACGATTTTCAATAAAATTGCAAGAGACTGGGCCAGTTTATGTGAGAGGAAAATAAATGTGAAACAAGTTGAAAGATCCCTACCCATTTTAGTACATAATTGATCATATGATGCCGCCCTCATCTTGAAAGAAGCGTCCGCCAAACACAACTTTGAAATTTTGAAACGTGATGGGGGTACATTTTATGCACTGAAAACGGGTAACATCCGATTGATGGATAGTTTGAACATAAGAGGATCGCTATCCAGTCTCGCTTCGAGCCATATTAAACAGAAGGGGTCACTGGAAATCACACGTCGGATGTTTTAAGTACGGGTAAACAGTATTACCCCATATGATTATGTCACAGGTTTCAACGTGTTGAAAAAAACGGGTGTCCCTCTTAAAGTGCATTTCAATTCCTCACTGACGGGGAAAACATACTCCGACGGCGATACGAACACGCTCAAAGTGTGGAAGGCTGCAAAGTGTACTAACTCGTTTGATTATATACCATTTATATTTGGTTATGGATGTGGGATTATTGTGCGATGTTTACTGCTTGAGGAATGCCACGCCAAGAATTTAATAGACCATCTATTATTTAACCTCTACCTCTCTCTCTCTAGATGCATTTCTTCACTCTTCACAAACACGCCTCCCCTAATTTCTGACGGGAAACTTACCAGTTGATTTCCAACAACATTAGAGGTGGTTTCTGCAGTCTAATCCAAAGACGCATAGCCAACAACTCGGAAGTAAACTCTAATTCTAAAATGGGTGACAAACAATCATATATATTATATGTTGATTTCACTAGTCTTTATCCCACAGTCATGAGCAGATATAAAATGCCTCTGGATGAAGTAACGGAGCTCTCCCCTGCCGAACTTGAGAGTTTTATCGCCAGCGATATCACGAGCATCAATTCGCAGGGGGAATACGGTTACTTCATCCTCCTCGATACCAAGAAGGTTAGAGACGATGTCGCCCTCCGGACTGATGACTTCCCTTTGGCCCTGCACCATATGAACGTGACTTTCCAACACCTCTCCCCATACACTAAAAGTCTATTGGAAAAATTCAATGTGAAGCTGCCTAAGAAGAATGTCAAACTGGTGGATACACATTTGCCAATGTGCAACCATCTGATCTGTCCTCTTCTTTTACAAACGCTGATAAGACTCTTCGGGTTGAAGTGGAGAGGGTAAGGAAAGTTTACAAGTTCAAGCAGGGATATTTGCGGGAATACATCACTGGAGAATGCAGAGAGAGAGCGAAAGAAACGGACCCCGACAAGCAGGAACACCATCAAAAATCTTGATGAATGGTCTTTTTGGTGTAAATTCATTAAAAACCCTTTTAAACTATTCCACCAGGACTGTTGTTACTTCACTAACTAAACCCTCGCTGCTTAGAAATGTGTCTAAGCATACGACAAATCTTTTGAGAGGTTGGAGGAATACCGCACATTGTGAATCACTGCAAGGAGACTGTCGTGCTGAATCCCTGATCTATATTGGATTCAGCATACTGGATCTTGGCAAAGGACATGATGTACAAGTTCGCCACGACGTGCTCTTCAAAACTGTATGGCGGGAGAGTTAAGCTTCTGTACACTGACACCGATAGTTTGATCTCTCTCCTGAAAACGGACGCATCTCACACGCTAATTGAAGGATGTGTCTGGAAACCCCATTTGGATTTGAGTAACTTCCTAAAACTCACAGCGTATGACAGTTCGCTACCAGGGAAAATCCCGGACTTGTTAAAGTCAAAACAGGAGCTGAACTGTTATCAGAAAATTCATCGGTGTTAAACTCTAAAGTGTATTCTTACGAAACACAAAACAGTCGGTGCAATACTTTAAAGGATTCAAAGTTGCAGGAAAAACCATTAGTCATAGTCAATAACTGGATGTAATGCAATAATGAGATTACGCACACTGCACAATTTGCAGATGATGCAGGGAACAATGTGTCACACCCAGCAGAGAAAGGTAGCTTCCATGTCCTTTAGAGGACAAGAGATATTACTCACTCCATTTAAATCTTTCGCCACGGACATCCAATACAGATTGCAGCGAAGGAAGTTAGAGAAGCCATTAGCGAAGATGATGACACATCACCTCGAGCACCATCGCCGCCTCTTCCTCCACCTATGCCACATACATCCAGAATTCCCGATGTACAACCCTTTACTCTGGTGATTCAGTACCCCCGGATAAAAGGTTGTTCTAAAAGACGGAAAGTGGACAGCAAATTGGTGGATGAGCAACAGCAGCAGCAGCAGCAGCAGCTGTTGCAACCTGCATGGGCTAAGCTGATGCCCTTCCCACCTGTCAAGAGAAGACGCCTGAGCTTTAGTAGACGTGTGTGAGAAGAATGTACAGTTTTTCACCAATGTAAATATGTACCAGGTATGAGTATACACGCCACCCACTACCTAAATGCCTTGTTTGTATGTACCGTATATACATATATATATTTATGCTGTGGTTTTCATAATGGCACTTCCGTATTTGTGTGTTGTTGTATACTGTATGATTTGTTTCAGATGCGCATATGCCGTGAAAAGTTAGCATGAAAGTCACAGTGATTAAACGCTGTGTCTTGAGACGCTGTATGGTTTAGAGAAGGGACGGTGTGCTGGGCGTCTGAGAGGGACAGAGGCTGATTGTTCATTGTATAGTGACGCAATTTGTTTAGTATTCAAAACTTGCTGAGACTATCACCTTCTCCATTAGCGTACAAGGCGTTATGGGACTCGATCAAAACACTGATACAGAGGAGTCCACACTCAAGAGACCAAAAAGCGCTGTGAAAGGGAGCTGCATTTTTCCGCTCCGCGTCTCTCTCTCTCTCTCTCTCTCTCTCTCTCTCTCTCTCTCTCTCAGGATTATGAATGTCCCGTTTTAATGTAACTGATATTTTGATAGACGATGGTCACTCATATTCTTTAACGGTTTAGTTCCTTAGTAAATGTGTCTGAGTTATCTGAACAGTGTATTTTATTAAGTGTGTGTAACGGCACCTGGTTAAAGATTATCGAAGCATTTAGTACCAAGGTATTGTAATATAATTATTGGGTTTCAGTGCACCAAAAGTAATATTCGCAGTGGTTATATGTAAAGATACTTTTTCAGTTTTAATATTTTTCGTGTTATATGTTTTATGCTTATCTCTTGAAGAATTTTTCTTTATGCATATATGTGATGTATTTGCTATTGCTCAATTTGCTTTACATTTTTTTATATTTAATCTTTTGCAGAGTATATATTTGTGTCTTTTGTATCCACATTTTACATGATTGATTTATTTGGTCTATTTTGTTTAACACTTGGGAATTGGAAGTTTTGTTACTCAATTTAAATTCTTCTTGAATAACCCTTTTGATTAATTAATAAATTAATTTCTGATTTAATTTTTGACTGATGATTAATTCAGATTTAACTAATTTTTCAAGTAATAAATTTCCCCTGAGACTGTTAATGTCATGTATAATCTTTGAATTTAGAAATAAATTTTTGTATTTAAAATATTATATCAGTTTCATTCATTGACCCACCAGTAATTTTGATTTGAATTAGAGATAGAGGGTAAGTGAGAAGATGTTTTCAAGTAATTGAAGTGAGCTCGAACCAGGGAAATGAAATAAATAGAAATACTTGAACTTTTATAATGTTAATGGAGTGACGCCCTTAGATTTTACCTCACACCTGTTTAACGAACTTAATCTGCTTTCTTTCATGATTGATAAGTTTATAAGGGATAACTGTTGCCTTTAGAAAATCAGTCAGTCTTGTATGTGTGATGAGGGTTCAGGTGTCTGGCTTTGTGAGGTAACGGCACTGTTGAATAAATGGTAAGTTTGGTAATCAAATATCAAGCACTTAGATACCAGGTTTGATTTTAAAGAACAGACACTGACAATTCGTCACCATATATATGAAATGGTGCACTAGACTCGGGACAAGCACTTAGATACACCAGGTTTGATTTGAAGAACAGACACTGGACCATTTCCCATATATAAATGTGCCTAGACTCGGACAAGCACTTAGATATCAGGGTTTGATTTGAAGAACAGACCGACACTTCACACAATATATAATGTAATTTTCAAATAATGTAAATATGTTTTATGGTCAGAGTATTCGCATCACTCGCTCTGTGAATAAAAAACAAATGCTCGCTTGTATATAACCATCACCAGCTAAAAAATATACACATGTATATGCCCTGTAATATATACATATGTCAATAAAAAACGTTATTTATTAAAATTAATTTTCTCTACAACCTTCATTTTTCTCTACAACCTTCACCTTAATATATAGCAACACGCAGATCATCGCATCCTCTCAGTACACCTTTGAACTTCTTAAACATGGAAGCTGATCCTTTCCAAGGAGAAATCTAAACCTTTTCGCTGTTCCTGCCGATTATCATAGCAGGTTTCAGCAATAGTGGCAAATCTGTGTTGTGTCAAAACATAATAGAATGTATGAGGCTAACTTTCACTGTATTTTATATTGTAAGAGTGAACACCTCTGAAAAAGTCATCACACCATAAGCACCAAATTAAAAGTATCCAAAGAGATATTGAACCCTTTCTCATTACACGGAAAGAGGAGTGGAGGGTGGTAGTAAAGGACTGTTATTTGTACTTGATGATTGTTTTCTCGAAGCTAGCGACACAAATTCGTGACCTTAAGCATTCACCGCTGGACGGCATTCTAATATATCGGTGATCTTCATAACCCAGAACGAGCCAATTCGGTAAATTAGTAGAAGCATCAGTCCAATTGCCCCCATTACATCTCATGAAGAATCGTGACATTGGTCAAATTGAACGGCAGGCAATCGTTCGTCATGGAGAGGTGCAGAGTTTTCGACATATACAAAAAGCTTTAACATAACCGAAGCACGTGTTATCTATTAGTAGATTCTCACTGTCAACACCTGAACTGTTAGAACAGAACCGAATATTCTCGAGAGATCAATATCAAATCGCTTTACAAACATGACTGAAGAAATAGCTAATGACTGCTTAGGGATTTATATATGGCAAATGTGACACAATCATCATGTTTCAGCGGGTGTGAATTATTTTCTTTATTTATATATATATATATATATATATATATATATATATATATATATATATATATATATATATATATATATATATATATACAATAACATATATATGTATATATATATATATATATATATATATATATATATATATATGCATATACGGATTTAACATCCGGGTTCTCAGAAAGTCTTTATGAAATTACAGCCAGTCCTTTTCGTCCCTTCCTTTGGCTTGGTGCTTTACCACTGCATTCATGCAACTGCCAGTAATATAATTCATCCCCTAAGTCAACAGGGGAAGGTTGGTTTTAAACGGTGATCCCTAAGTCCGCCCAACCGTGAATCGACTTAGCGACTTGTTTTGATAGGCGAAGGCCTACTAATTATACCACAAGTCCCAAAGTCCGATGTGTTGTATACTGTCATATATATATATATATATATATATATATATATATATATATATATATAAATATATATATATATATATATATATATATATAATATATATATATATATATATATATATATATATATATATATATATATATATATATATATATATATATATATATAAAACAACTGTATGTACAGTATATATAACTATGCAAACAAATGTCAAGACAAACTCACTCTTACAGAAGCAAATAAATGAAAAGAGACCAACTTTGCGTACACGCATACAAATGTGTGTATAATATATACGCACTAAGTATAAAAAGTAAAAAAATAAAAACAATAAAAATGCTAGAAAATTCTGCATATAATCTTCACTGCAATCATGCACACACCCAGTTTATGTCATGGAAGTTCGATCACACGCACACACACACACACACACAGCAGCCTCTAAACAGTTGGGCGTTTATCTAAACAGTGGGCTAAGCAATTTCAAGAAAATTTAGAGTTCTTGAGTGCATTAACGCTGGTGATTCCATGTGGTAGCAGTTAATCTTAATATGTGTTTAAATCTGGCAGAGGAGAGAGAGAGAGAGAGAGAGAGAGAGAGAGAGAGAGAGAGAGAGAGAGAGAGAGAGAGAGAGAGAAGCTAGTGGGTCCTTCAGAGAGAGAGAGAGAGAGAGAGAGAGAGAGAGAAGCCAGGAGGTTTTTTTTAGTTTTACTGAACGAGGAAATGCGATGAATGTTAACGGTGTTAAAGCTCGAAAGATGATAAAGATGGAAAATGAAGGAAAATAAAACAGAATTTGGAATAATTTAGAATAATAACTTGGCTGTTTATATATATATATATATATATATATATATATATATATATTAATCTGTCTATCTATCTATCTATATATATATATAAATATATATAGATACATATCATTTATATATATATATGTATGTATATATATATATATATATATATATATATATATATATATATATATATATATATATATTATTACTGTAAACAGCCTCATTTTTTCACATGCCATTAAAATCGTATAAGAGATATATATTATTCTCATCCTATGAACACAGCATAAGTCAATCATTTCTATCTAATGATTTGATATCATTCAAAGAATTTTTTACATCATTACTCGTTTATCTTTAATTCATTATATTTCGTCTTTTGTTACTTCTTATAAACCGAAGTTTATAGTTGTGAAGATAAATAACTTTTCAAAACGATTTGAAATTCCTAAAAATGATAACATATCACGAGTTTCCATTTGACCAGTCATGACATATTTCTTTGGTTATTTTCATTTATTTTCATTTATTTTCATCTACTTCCCTTTCGCCCTCTTCAGTCATTTTCTAGACATGATGTATTACAAATGCGCTAAATCCTTATGACAATATCTTTCACAGCTGGAAAGGAACCTACATGTTTATTTTCAACCACCATTATATTGTCGACAGAAGTTACTACTAATATTATTTATGTTCAACTGAACTGAACTGAATATAGAATTTAGACCAACAGGCCAAACACAGGACCTATGAGGTCATTCAGAGCTGAAACGGAAACTTATCACTGTAAAAGTCTGAAAGGTGTAAGAGGAGAGAAAACCTCTCTCTGCACTGTCTCTTTATTGTTAGGAGAGGTGGAAAGTAAGATGGAAGAAAGAGAATACAATAGGTACAGTAAAGGGAATGTCTTTAGTTTACTGCAAAGCAAGGAACCTTCTTTAATGCCTACAGTGCACCTCATAAGTTTGTTTCTTGAATATTTTGGCACCACCTACGGGTCTTTATGTTGAAAAACAATTTTGGATTTCAGGGTTATGTGAATTTTGTAATAATCAACAAAAATTTAAAATGCCGATAAAAAAATGCGGATGAATACTAGACATTGTATTTGCGAAGGAGTTAGGAAATATTTAAAATGAATATGCTGACTTACATTTGGTTCATTGCCTTTCAGTCAACACCTGAAAAGACAGAATGATGCTGTGGGCATTAGCTTGCCATGTCCTGTAAAGAGTTGCAGTTAAATGGACGTTAAAGGCTGACAGATACACACACACACCCACTGCACACAGACACACACACACACACACGTTTATATATATATATAATGATAGTATTATAAATGGATATATATATATATATATATCATAAATATATATATATATATATATATATATATATATATATATTTATATCTTCCATTCATTTAAGATTGATAGTTCTGAATGGTGATTTTTTGTGTGGTTTTCATCCTGACAGTTAGCCATGTTTTGGGGATGAGGTTACACCGCTGGCCCGAGTAGACTTCCCTTGCCCTGGCTGCAACCCACAACAGTTGACTCAGCCACCAGCATTTTTTTTTTGCCACTGGGTAAGTGGGTCACGCTTTCACAAGGACTTATTTGTGGATCGACCTTAACCACTCAGTTTCTTGATCGTTACTCATGGTCACTAATCACAGGCTCTCAAATTCAAAATTTATATATATATATATATATATATATATATATATATATATATATATATATATGCATATATATACAATATATGTATACATATGTATATTATATATATATATATATATATATATATATATATATATATATATATATATATATATATATATATGTGTATCATTTTATGTATGTGTGTGTGTGTGTGTCTTTTTCTCTATGTGATGATACATATCTATAGTGTGTCAGAAAAGAGAAATGTTGCAATCAATAAATAACCAAAGAAGAACATATAAAACAAAACGAATAGAAGACCACGAAAGCAAAAATCACAGATAATGATTGTTGAAGTGTCATGTTTAGTTTGGCATCAGATCTCAAAAGAACTAATGATTACTTGATAGTGTAATTTAGAATTGTTAATACAATTTTAATAGTAACGTAATTTAGAACGAATATCTTTCTTGATAAAAGCGTAGTATTTGAACACGTGTGTGTGTGTGTCCAGGAAGGGCTTGTTTCATTTCAATTGTCATCAGTTCAGATAAGAGCGAGCGCTTTGTTTTGGGTAGTGATGACAGGTTTGCAAAACAAACGCCGATTCGTCCCATACAGGCTCGAGACGAGTGATTTCATGTTGTTGCATGTTCAAGTCACGTACGCCACTTGGAGAGAAAGAATACGTGTCCTGATCAATTACGTCATGTTTTGTAAGATGCGTTCAAAACGTTTTGCTGGGATGACGTAACTTCCCACGGACTTTGAAACTTCTAGAAGTTATCTTCTTTAGTATCTCACCTCCCTAACATCTAGAACTTTTTGTAAAAAAAAATGCTTTAATGACATCATGTAATTGTTTCACTGTTACTGGAATCTAAAATTTGTTTCATTCTGATTTCTGAGACCAGTGAAGTTGGTTCTCTCTCTCTCTCTCATTCCTAATTAGGAAGAGATTACTTTTAACGTAATTTTTGTGGTCACTTTAACATTAACTTTTTGAGATCTGAATTTAGCAAAGTTATTTAGTTCGTAACGGCGCCTGGTAAAAAAGTGTGTATTGTGTAACGCAGCTGCAGCAAGTGATTTAAAGAGGTTTTCACAAGTTGTGTAAGGTAACGTGAAATTTTACTTATTGATACCATGGTATGATAAGTTAGGAAGTTGTGGTATGATAAGTTAGGAAATTTTGAACAAGTGAACTCATTATTGATAGATCTTGTGTATTTTTGTGTGTTTTTCTATTTACAATTTCTTTATATTTTCACATTTTTCATGTTTGTGATGTAACATTTATTTACATAGCATTTTAAATATTTCTTGGTAATTTAACATTGCATACGTAATTTAACATTGCATATTTGATTTTGATATCTCATGTGTTAAGATTTTCTTTTTAAATCTTGAGTAATTCTTGATAGTTTAAATTTTGCTTGATTAATTTAAATTCCTGATAAAGTTTTTGTGAATTAGGTTTTGTTTCATAATTTAATTCAAGAATTAATTGAGTGTTGTGTTATTTTCAATTAATGGTAAATTTTTCAAATTGTGAATTCTAATTAATTGTGAATTCTAGTTATAAACTTTGAATAAATTTTTGTATTTAACATTTTTAGAAAAACAGATCACTGTTACCTTTAGAGTACTCAGTCGTAACAATTAATGTTATGAGAGTTCAGGTATCTGGCTGAAGTGAGGTATATTTTTGAATTTTGAGATTAGTTGAATTTTTGAATATTGAGTTGTTATGTAATAACCAGGTACTTGGTACGCATCGTGACATTATATTGTTTGGTGCCCAGACCCGGGAACAAAACAAAATATCACTCTGGTTTATGGTTTACACTGGTGGTGTTAGGGATATATTTTGATAGGAGTGACCACATAGTTATTTTTTTGCTTTGTATTGTGAATTATTTAGTTGAGTAACTTAGAGAAAATGGCTCTGTTCAATGTTCAGAGGTTTTTAGCAACTCCTTCCATCCAAGAGTTATCTGAATCCAACCTGACTAAGGCACAGTGGATTGCTTTAGCAGTAGCATGTGGGGGTAATGTGTCTAGTGGTATGATTAAGGCACAAATCAAATATATTGCAATCCAAGCATTGATGGACTCTGGTAAAGTAGATGAAGAGTTAGGAGAGGCGCAAGAATTGTTGAATGCAGCTGAGGCAGAATTTACAGATAAACATGAGCAAAAGAAAGAGAAAAGTGATGCAGAAGCAGAACTTAGACGTATAGAAGCAGAAGAAAATTTGATTAAGCTGAGGATACAGGCTGAAAGAGAGAAAATGTAAGCAGAAAGAGAAGATAGAGAGAAAAGAGAAAGAAAGGAAAGAGAAGAAGACAAAGCAGCAGAAGAAAGAGAAAGAGCAAGACATGAAAGGGAGATGGAGTTAATAAAAGCTCGATCCACATTACCTGTAACACCATCTAACCCTACTCAAGGTAATTCAGACCCTGTATTTGATGTAGTAAGAGTGCAGAAGTTAATTCCGAAATTTACAGAAGAAGCTCCAGATGAGTTTTTTGATCACTTTGAAAAAGTGGCTTCAGGTATGGGATGGCCAGAAGATAAATGGTCGGTCTTGTTACAGAGTGTTCTCATTGGTAAAGGAAGAAGTGCCTATTTAGCCTTATCAGCTGATCAGTGTAAAGAGTACAAGGTACTCAAACATAATGTGCTACAAGTTTACCAGATGACCCCTGAATATTATAATGAAAGATTCAGATCTTTGAGAAAGGATGACAAGATAACTTTCTTGGATTATGCTTACAAAGTAAGAAGATGTTTTAAACGATGGTTGGAGGCTGCTAAAGTTAAATCTATGGACGAACTTGAGGAGTTAGTAGTCCTAGAACAATATCTTAGAGGAATTCCTGAACACATAAGAGCCTATTTAAGAGAGAGAGGTTAAAAAACTTGACAAAGCTGCTACATTGAGCGTAGATTTTAATATAATTTCTAGCAAAAGAAATTATAATGTCAATTACCAGAACCAACAATGCACAGGTTTCAGATCTCATCCAAATTTCAGGAACATTACAACTGGAAATCCTTCTAGTGGCTATGCCAATACAAAGTCAGGTAACTCCCCTCAGCAATTGAATGTTAAATCCTCATCATCCAGTCTGTTCTCAAGACAGATTCAGAAGACTAATGTTGTCTGCTACAAGTGTGGAAGAGTAGGACACTACAGTCGAGATTGTTATCAGACACAACAGCAGACCAAACCAGTTGGTCAAGTGGTTAAAGGTAACCAGGTGAAGCAAACTACGAAGAGCAGTGTGGGAACGACTGAGACTAAACAAGCAGAGTGTTTAGCAACCAGTGGAAATGTAACTTCAAGCAGTGAGTGGCTGAGCAGCTTGGAGGCTTTTAAGCCATATATCTATGAAGGTACGCTGACAACTCAAGGAGGAAGTGTGCAGGTACCAGTCAAGGTATTACGTGATACGGGGAGTAACCATAGTGTGGTAGTTCGTGGTGCTCACCCACAGTTGGAGAAGAATCTCACTGGAGATTCAGTTATTTTGAAGGGTATAGGAGGAGAAGAGGTAACTCCTATATGCCGCTTGCATTTGTCCTGTGAATTGGTGACAGGAAATGTTGATTTTGCTGTAAAGGACTCACTAGCTGTTGAAGGTGTACATGTTTTACTGGGTAATGAAGTTGGTGGTGTACCATTTGTTCCTTGTCCTATAGTGACAGACAAACCATTAAGGGTTAGTCCTACGGTTGATTTAGAGAAGAAAACCCCCCACCTGTTTCCAAGTTGTGTAACTACCAGGAGTATGAAGAGAACTATGTCTGCAAGTGAAGATACTGAGGATTTACCTGCACTAGAAGAATCAAGTGACGGATCTTTAAGATTAGAAGAACTGTTCCAGGAAAGTGAAGTTTCCCCTAGTGGTAGTAATGAAGAGATTTCCCAAGAAGAAGAGGTTCCTGTTGTTATTGAAGAGACTCCGAGTAGTCAAAGTGTTCCTGAAGATAGTAGTGAAACTACAGAAGCAGAGTTAGCAGACATGGAGAATTCAGCCCTTGAAGTTGGTCAAGTGACTAGAGAGAAGCTAATGAAACTGCAGAAGAGGGATACAACGTTGGTTGATTTGTTCTTCAGAGTTGTTGATCAAGAAGAGATGCAACAAACCTCCACCTGTTATTATCTAAAGGAAGGATTGCTAATGAGGAAGCATCGACCTTCAGATATACCAGGAAATGCTGAATGGGGTGAATATCATCAAATTTTGATTCCATATCCATTGAGGAAACAAATTGTACCAGTAGCACATGAGTCTAGACATATGGGAATCAGGAAGACTGTTGAGATTATGAAGTATTTTTTTCTGGCCTGGACTTCACAAGGACGTTAGCAAATTTTGCAGAGTGTGTCACACATGCCAGATAGCTGGAAAACCGAATGAAACCATTCAGAAAGCCCCCCTACATCCCATAGAAGTTAGAGGAGAACCCTTTAGCAAGGTAATTATAGATGTGGTTGGGCCACTTCCGAAAACAAAGAAAGGAAATGAATATCTATTAACATTAATGTCCAGTAACTAGGTATCCTGGGGCGATTCCTGTAAGAAGTATAAGTGCAAAGGTAATTGCTGAGAAGTTGGTGGAGTTTTTCTCCAAGTTTGGAATACCAGAAATTGTGCAAAGTGATAGAGGAACGAACTTTACTTCAAAATTATTCCAGGATGTGATAAACTTGTTAGGAGTAAAGCAACAGTTATCAACTGCTTATCATCCAGAGACTCAAGGAGCCTTGGAAAGGTTCCACCAGACATTGAAAAGTATGTTAACTAAGTATTGTAATGAATCAGGAAGAGAATGGGATGCTGGTTTACCTTTAATGTTATTTAAAGTTAGGAATGCTTATCAAGAAAGCATGGGATGTTCACCAAATGAAATGATTTTTGGTCGAGACATTAGAGGTCCATTGAAGATTCTTGCAGAGAATTGGGAAGAAAATCAAGAGGAAATCCAAGGAGAATATGTGAAGAACTTGAGGAAAAGGTTAAGAGAAATTAGAAAATTCTCTTTAGAAAATTTGAAAATAAGTCAAGAGAAAATGAAAAGAAAATATGATGCTAAGACTAAGCTAAGAAATTTTAATATTGGACAGCAAGTTCTAGTGTTCTTACCAGTGAAAAGATTTCCCCTTACCAATAAGTTTCAAGGTCCTCATAGGATAACAGAGAAGTTAAGTGATCGAACTTATGTGATTGAAACACCAGGAAGAAGAAAACGACAGAGGAAGATACATGTGAATCTTTTGAAACCTTACTTCTCAGAGACTAAAACTGAAACAGTGTCAGTAACACAGACAACTTCGTCTACAGAAGACGATGATGGCTATGAATTGGGAGCTGAAAACAAGATTAACAATTCTTCAATATTAGAAAATTTGGAAGATAAACTAAAACATCTGAGTGTTGAGCAAAGTAGTGAATTAAGTGAAGTGATTCAAAGTTTCCCTGAAATTTTTGCAGATGTACCTAGGCGTACCAATCTGACAAAGCATGAGACAAAGATCAGAGAAGATGGAAAACCTTTTAAAATGAGAGCTTATCGCTTACTCCCTTTTCATCGAGATGTTTTGAAGAAAGAAGTTGAATATTTGTTGCAGCATGGATTAGCAGAACCCAGTTCAAGTCATTATAGTTCTCCTTGTGTGTTAGTGAAGAAACCAGATGGCTCATTTAGGATGTGTACTGATTATAGGAAACTGAATTCCATCAGTGTGGCTGACAATTATCCTTTGCCTCTTATTGATCAATTACTTGATAATATTGGGCAAGCCAAATTTGTTTCCAAGATAGACTTATTGAAAGGATATTCTCAAATTCCCTTAGATGAGAATGCTAAGTTGCTGTCAGCTTTCATTACTCCTTTTGGACTGTATCAATACACAGTTTTGCCGTTTGGTCTGATGAATGCACCTGCAACATTCCAGGGAGTGATGGATCAACTACTAGGATCAATAGAAGGAGTGGGTGTATACCTTGATGACATTATGATTTATTCTAATACATGGGAAGAACATCTGAAGATATTAAGGAAAGTGTTCAAGAAACTTCGGGGAGCAGGACTAACAATCAACTTACAAAAAAGCGAGTTTGGAAAGGCAACTGTACAGTATCTAGGATCTGAAGTTGGAAAAGGCCTTCTCGCTCCTATTGATGCTAATGTAGAAGGTATCCGTAAGGCTACCCCTCCTGCTACAAGGAAACAGCTACAAAGATTTTTAGGCATGGCTGGATTTTATCGCCGATTCTGTCCAAATTTCTCAGCCGTAGTAGCTCCCTTAACCAGTTCTTAACCAGTTCTAAAAGAAAGTTTGTTTGGACTCCAGAATATCAAGAATCATTTGAGAAGGTTAAAGCCATATTAACTTCAAGACTAGTGCTTCAAGCTCCAGACTTCAATAAAAAGTTTGTGATACAAGTTGATGCATCCGACTGTGGAATTGGAGCTGTTCTACTTCAAGAAGATGCCAACAAAATCTTCCATCCAGTATGTTTTATGTCTTCAAAGTTGAAAAAGCGCCAGAAAACTTACTCAACAATTGAAAAAGAAACATTAGCATTAATCACAGCATTGAAAAAGTTTGAAGTGTATGTGAACCGACCTAGGAATGAAGAAATTTTAGTGTTGTCGGATCACAATCCAATCTCATTCATCAATAAGATGAAAAATAATAATATGAGACTGACCAGGTGGTCTTTATGCCTGCAACCATATAATGTAAGTGTTAAACACATTTCAGGAAAAGATAATGTCATAGCAGATTATTTGTCCTGTTGTGAATCGTTGGATTCAAACCCGGGATAAGTAATCTTCTGGGGGGAAGGAATTTCATGATATTGCCTTGTAATATGTATATCCTCCTATAATTTTGACATATTTACTTTTTTCATGTGTTATGTTTAATGATAATGGTTGTTGAAGTGTCATATTTAGTTTGGCATCAGATCTCAAAAGAACTAATGATAACTTGATAGCGTAATTTAGAATTGTTAATACAATTTTAATAGTAACGTAATTTAGAACGAATATCTTTCTTGTTAAAAGCGTAGCTTATGAACACGTGTGTGTGCCCACCAGGGCTTGTTTCATTTCAATTATCATCAGTTGACATAAGAGCGAGCGCTTTGTTTTTGGGTAGTGATGACAGGTTTGGGATAACAAATGCCAATTCGTCCCGTACGGGCTCAAGACGAGTGATTTCATGTTGTTACATGCGTTGTTCGAGTCAAGTATGCCACTTTGAGAGAAAGAATACGTGTCCTGATCAATTACGTCATGTTTTGTAAAATGCGTTCAAAACGTTTTGCTGGGATGACGTAACTTTCTTCTAGAAGCTTCTCCATTGTATCTCGCACCCAAAACGCTTTAGTGACGTCACTTCCCTGCTTCTAGAACTTCCCTTTTGTATCTCGCACCCAAAATGCTTTAATGACATCATGTAATTGTTTCACGTATTACTGGATTCCTAAAATCTTTTTCATTCTGATTTCTGAGACCAGTCGAATTGGTTCCTCTCTCTCTCTCTCTCTCTCTCTCTCTCTCTCTCTCTCTCATTCTTAGGAAGAGATCACTTTTAACGTAGTATTTTGTGGTCACATATTAACATTAACTTTTGAGATCTGAAATTAGCAAAGTTATTTAGTTCGTAACGGCGCCTGGTAAAAAAGTGTGTATTGTGTAACGCAGCTGCAGCAAGTGATTTACAGAGGTTTTCACAAGTTGTGTAAGGTAACGTGAAATTTTACTTATTGATACCATGGTATGATAAGTTAGGAAATTTTGAACAAGTGAAATCATTATTGATAAATCTTGTGTATTTTTGTGTGATTTTCTATTTACAATCTCTTTATATTTTCAAATTTTTTTATGTTTGTGATGTAACATTTATTTACATAGCATTTTAAATATTTCTTGGTAATTTAACATTGCATATTTGATTTTGATATCTCATGTGTTAAGATTTTCTTTTTAAATCTTGAGTAATTCTTGATAGTTTAAATTTTGCTTGATTAATTTAAATTCCTGATAAAGTTTTTGTGAATTAGGTTTTGTTTCATAATTTAATTCAAGAATTAATTGAGTGTTGTGTTATTTTCAATTAATGGTAAATTTTTCAAATTGTGATTCTAATTAATTGTGAATTCTAGTTATAAACTTTGAATAAATTTTTGTATTTAACATTTTTAGAAAAACAGTGTTTCATTTATTGATCACCAGTGAATAGGATTGATTGTGTGTGCATAAGGCAAAGTGATAAACATGTTTTGTTCTTTTAGTTTTGCTAAAGTGAATTAAGACCAGGGAAACAGTTAGAGTTTTTTGATGGAGTGATGCCCTTCTACTCTAGAATATTTCTAGTTTAATTTTTGATACCTCACACATATTCTGATAGACTTAGTTTGATTTTTCAAGTGATTGATAAATACGTTTTCCTTAAGGGATCACTGTTACCTTTAGAGTACTCAGTCGTAATAATTAATGTTATGAGAGTTCGGGTATCTGGCTGAAGTGAGGTATATTTTTGAATCTTGAGATTAGTTGTGTAATAACCAGGTACTTGATACGCATCGTGACAATATATATATATATATATATATATATATATATATATATATATATATATATATATATATATATATATATATATATATATATATATATATATATATATATATATATATATATATATATATATATATATATATATATATATATATATATATATATATATATATATATATATATATATATATATATATATATATATATATATATATATATATATATATATATATATATATATATATATATATATATATATATATATATATATATATATATATATATATATATATACACAAATTTTCTAACAAAAGAGCACACAACAAACTCAGAAATAATAAAAAAAATCATTAGTAAATTTATCTTTCACAAACATGATTTCAAGCAGATAAAATATCTATTTATTCACTTGACATTTTTCCCATAACAAAATAGGGAACACCAAAACTAAAATAATATAAAAAATCATTAATAAATATATCCTACACAATCGCATTTCTCCGCCGTAGAAGAGGTCCAGTCCTAGACTGGAATTCTCCCGAGATTTCTCCGGCAAAGGCAATGCTCCAACATTTTTGGAACCGACGCGACTTCGCTCCACCAGCGCTGGTTTTCAGAAAAGGGGTTTTCGAATCGGGATGTCACGCACAAGAAGTAGCAATATCAGCTAGAAAAAGAAGGTCTTCCTTGAATGCAAAATTAGTTTTCTGAGAGAGAGAGAGAGAGAGAGAGAGAGAGAGAGAGAGAGAGAGAGAGAGAGAGAGTGTGTGTTATGAAAGAATTTTGTAACCACTTGTAATTTCATTGTGTATTAAACTCTACGAACAAGCTTTTAAAATGTCCCATCTTTTCCTCGTGTTGTAAGAGAGAGAGAGAGAGAGAGAGAGAGAGAGATGTTTCTTAAACATTTTTTAATCCTTTATAATTTCATTGTGCATTATGCGCATTAAGGTTTACAAATAAGCTTATAAAATGTTCCGTATTTTTCTCGTTTTATGAGAGAGAGAGAGAGAGAGAGAGAGAATCGTCTATAACTGCGATGTGCATCAAGCTTTAAGGACAGTTTTTTAAATTGTACCATCTTCTTCCCCTCTTTTGCTCTCGCTTGAACAAAGCTCTAGTTTATGGCTCATAATTCCTTAGAATCATACAAATATTCATTACTTATATTTATGCTACAAGACTGACAACACCACTTTTCTTCAATACTAAAACAGAAGTTTATTGTGATAAAGACTTCTTAAGGATATATATTATTATTATTATTATTATTATTATTATTATTATTATTATTATTATTATTATTATTATTATTATTATTATTATTATTATTATTATTATTATTATTATTCAGAAGATGAAACCTATTTATATGGAACAAGCCCACCAAAGGGGCCATTGACTTGAAATTCTTCAAACTTCTGAAGAATATCGTGTTCTTTAGGAAGAAGTAAGAGGAGCTAAAGGAAATACAGAAAGAAGAGATTCCACTCACTTATTAAAAAATAAAAGAATAAATTAACAAATAGATAAAATGTATTGAAATGCAAGGAGAATAGCATTAGTTATAAAGTTAACTGGTCTAAAACCTGGTGTTTGCTAAAGAGTGGATTGGTCACTGAAGGGAAACCTGCTGATTAGACTCCCGGGATCTGAAGCCACTAAAAGTTAATGGGTCCTTCCGCTTCAGGAAATTGGGAAGGACCTTTCATCACATGTCAAAGAATCGTTTGTTAATCTTACTGGTTATTCTCCTGGGAGACGTAACCTGATTGGAAAAGAGAGAAGAATTCAAACCGTCTCCTGTGAGTTAGTTTAAAATCCTAACCAGGTCAAGAGCGTTAAATTAGGAAAACAAGGTTTGTTTACCCAGGAGCTCCTGTGATGCCCGCAAATTAGATGAGTGAAATCGTTTTCGTTGATTCTCCGTTTTCTTTAACTGGCCTGATAGTGATGTCTCCTTTCCGTATTTCCCTTTACCATCTGTTATACACTTCTTTCTAATGAAGACAATAACATTCTTTGGAGGTCTGAATTTCAAGCCAATGGCCTCTTTGGTGGACTTGTTCTATATGAATAGGGTTCATTTTTCTGAATAATAATAATAATAATAATAACTGGATTGTTATCAAAAAGGTTACATGCCAAACAGATAATACCAATTATTTGGGTAACTAGATATGTAGATCATTCTAACTGTCATGCCTCTTTTTGTGGTTATTTAATGCAATAAAAGTTTTATTCTTACTGATTTAATAGCTAGTTAGACTCCTAAGACCCACAACTGAATCGTTGGGACTTCAGAAGTTCAAACTTGGTACCAATATTTTTACTGAGCAGGCTAACATGAATTTCACTTCAGATTTTCTTTGTTATTTATCTTACTTACTTCATTTTGTCACTTATATGTTGTTATTTATCTAATTTGCATTTTTTCAATGCTTCTCTCTCCTTCTGCACAAGTACGACTTCGAGTGGATTATGAAGACCAAGATTTTAGAAACGAAAGCGTGATCAGACGAGAAGTAATAACCTACTGAATAAGTATTCCCTATCATACATTTTGGGAAGTATTCTGAAAAGAAAATTTTGATTCTCCTTCTTAGTTCTTTTAAAGAGAAACTCAGTACAATTTCATTATTTTCTCAGACAGAGTGCCAATACTTAAGGCTATGTAGATAGTATAGTTAGTATAGTGGGAAATAAAGTTTTATCCTTTGACCTCTCTCTCTCTCTCTCTTATCTCTCTCTCTCTCTCTCTCTCTCTCTCTCTCTCTCTCTCTCTCTCTCTCTTATATATATATATGTGTGTGTGTATTATATATATGTATATACTTTATATATATTGTAAAGATTAGCGCCAAAATACGCTATGAAAGTGCCCGCCTTTCTGCTTTGCTCGGCCGATAGATAGGCCTCTGTCTATTCTGACCCTGTGAGAAGTAGTGGATACTGGATTGGGTTAGTTTGAACCAGTGAAAGTCCGGGGTATAAGGGATCAAAGATATAATAGTTGGGGGACAGTAATCTGGCTTTGCACCGTTTTCTTTGGTACAGGAAAGTAAGATCGTTTTCTATGATATAGCCGCGTCGGCAACCTGGGTCAGGACATCGCCCCCTACCCCTGTCCAGAAGCAATAAAAGGTCAGGGCCAGGACAGCTCTTTCTCACACGCGGTCGCTAGTTTAAGAGGAGAAGTCACGCTTCTGCAGGTCTTGCCCCCCTGCCCTCCGTTCAGCTCACCGCCACGTGGAGTCCATCGCCGCCCTTTGTGCTCCGTGCCCCGATCCACGTGGCCTTAGAAGACTGCAAGTGGGGATTTCAAGTCCCCAAACGCGAGCTGATACTCAACGGCGGCCTTTCATCATCCCACGGGCGTCCTTTTCCGCCCCAATCTACGAATTGAAGCCATACCTTGGAGAGGGAGGCCCTTTGTCCGCGCTCCCACATGTGGTCCCTGGCAGAAGACGTCGTCAGCCTTACGCCCCTACAAATGTGGTAATGTACCCAAAACGAGTTGCTAGTCACGATTACTTAGCCCTTTTGCATTTATTAATTTCTGGGCCTATAACTTTGTGTTCCCTGATATTTCTTGGTTCAAGCCAGGCCCACGTGTTCACAGCTTCTTTCCTCTGAGTCACAAGTAACGCCTCGGGGAGTCCTTGGCGCCTTCAGTGCACCCCCGAGTAATTCAATCCCCAAATTCCAGCATTAGATGTGTAACATGGGTCCTAATATCGTTTCAGAAAGACGCCTGTAGCAGAATTATCCTTGGTCCGTGTTCCTGGCATTCCCAAGCTCCCCCTTCAAGGACTTCTGCGGCAGTAATTTACTGTAATTTCAGTTAATTTTCCTTTGATCTTGTGTGCTATAAAATATAACTATTTTTATATCCACGTGTTTCACGTACTTCCCTTGAGAAGGAGCCCTCTGCTCCGTGTACTTCTTTTTTTTTGTTTGTGTTTTATATGTCCTGGGTATCTTACAAGGCCATTTTCGAGTAAAGTAATAAATGTGGAGTCATAAGAACCACCTGCACCAGGAAACATATAAAAATATATATATATATATATATATATATATATATATATATATATATATATATATATATATATATATATATATATATATATATATTTACATATATATATACAAATAAATACATATTCATAAATATACATAGATATATGCATATATATAAATACAGAGAGAGAGAGAGAGTTAATTAATACAATGTTTGTTATCATTATTGTAAAACTCTGTCACATTCAATAGTGTACTCGACATTTTCTTTCTTAGAGAGAGAGAGAGAGAGAGAGAGAGAGAGAGAGAGAGAAAGCGGGTGAGGAAGAGTATAACCTACCAACATAAAACTTTAGTCCTCTCTTCTAGCCTTCATTATCATGTGCTAACAAAAGAAAATCTTGAAAGTTCTTTGTTAAATAAGATAAATACTTTTTTCCGTTTGAACTTCTAAAAAAGGAATAGGGATTTCCTCCGGGAATTTCAGTTGTGGGAACTTATTATAATTTTTTCCATTAACATTCATTTGACAGAACTCCATAATGCCCATGGAAAAATATAAAACTAGGGATTTGATACCGTCGAGATAACTAGGCCAACTAAACTCGGTTTTTCTTACTGAGGCGCATTTGCACCGACCCTCAGGGGTGCCCTTTTAGCTCGGTTGCAAATATTTTGTCCAAATAGCATCATTGTTTTCAAATAATTACCAAGTAATGTGAATCGAAACTTATTTGCTAACCTAAATTTCTCCCTCAGAGATATGTTTTGTCAATAAATAATGTTAACGAATAAAGGGATTATAAAGTATTGTGATGGTAAGTCTAGATTTAATAACAATACCCGCCGAAGTCAACGACTGGAGCTTGTTTTCGGATGCACGCTGCATAATTTGTTTTATTTTCACATATTTTAACACCAATTGGGATAAATTACACTAAGCATAAGAAAAAACATGTCAATATAAACTTTCTTTGAATAGCAGAATCTACGAAAAACATGGAATTAATAAAAATCGCTAATTAGTGAAAACTTCCGGGGAGGTAAAAGGAGCAGCCTGTGGCGGCCTGGCGGAAAACTATCACAGGTGATTGTCATTGAAGTATTTTCTGATTTATGTAAGTGTTGAAATCAGTGTTATATTATTGAGATGACTTTAATGGCTATATCTGCAATTAAATAGTTTCTATGCTTCTTTTGTAGGTGCACACTAATAAAAATATATTTCGCAGAAATTAACAACTTACTCTTTCATGTAAGTTACATCAGACAATGCGAGATAAGAAAACTTTTTTTATTTTTTCGTTCTGTTCAGGACACATATAAGGTTAACACGAGTTTCTGCGGATATTTTGAGAAGTAGAAGAATATGTGACTGAGTAGAAAATGTACTATACACGTATACGTTTTAAGGATTAGTAGGCTATATGCGCCTACTGTCAAATACCGAGGCGGGGATGGAAGAGAGGGGGAGGGGTATTGCGGTTGTAACTCGGTGAAATTATGAATTCGTTTAATTGTGATTTTTATGCAATTTATGGAACACTACAGTATCCTCAAACCGAAAATAGTGCTATTAATAGAACCTATACCTTTACGACAAAATTAGCGAATCCTTACTATACTGACTTACATCATAGGCCTACATACACCTAGCTTAACTTATATCAAGCATCAGCTACTGTTTACTGTTACTCCTTACCTTAAAGAGTTAAGCAAAATTTATTGCAATTGTCAAAAAAAGATTGTGTAAGACACATAGACATAGGCTAGCCTAGTTTGAAATGTGTGCAAGAAATAAAGCCATAATAAGGGAAGTACATTATTATTATGTAAAAGAAAAAATAGCATCTTCATATTTATCATATTTATCATAATGATATAACAAAGGCTTCAGCACAAAAGCCTATGAAAGATGATACGTATCTGAAACGTTTTCTTGCCCATCAACATTTGCTGGCATGTGGATACCATATGAATAACTAGGCCTACCTATCTAGGTCATTTTATCTAAATTTCATCTAATGCCACAGGCTGTTCCTTTTACCTCCCCGGAAGTTTTGACCAATAGCAAGTTTTATTAATTCCATGTTTTTAGTAGACACCAGTGAATAGGATTGATTATTGTGTGCATAAGGCAAAGTGATAAACATGTTTTGTTCTTTTAGTTTCTTTAAAGTGAATTAAGACCAGGAAACAGTTAGAGTTTTTGATGGAGTGATGCCTTCTACTCTAGAATATTTCTAGTTTAATTTTTGATACCTCCCACACATATTCTGATAAACTTAGTTTGATTTTTCAAGTGATTGATAAATACGTTTCCTTAAGGGATCACTGTTACCTTTAGAGTGACTCAGTCGTAATAATTGAAAATGTTATGAGAGTTCGGGTATCTGGCTGAAGTGAGGTATTTTGAATCTTGAGATTAGTTGTGTAATAACCAGGTACTTGATACTATATCATTGACAAATATATATATATATATATATATATATATATATATATATATATATATATATATATATATATATATATATTATATATATAACAATATATATATATATATATATAACTATATATATATATATATATATATATATATATATATATATATATATATATATATATATATATATATATACTATATATATATATATATATATATATATATATATATATATATATATATATATATACTAAATATATACTATACATATATATATATATATATATATATATATATATATATATATATATATATATATATATATATACATATACAAAAGAGCTTTTTAACAAATAGAAATAATAAAAAAATCATTAGTAAATTTATCTTTCACAAACATGATTTCAAGCAGATAAAATATCTATTTATTCACTTGACATTTTTCCCATAACAAAATAGGGAACACCAAAACTAAAATAATATAAAAAATCATTAATAAATATATCCTACACAATCGCATTTCTCCGCCGTAGAAGAGGCCCAGTCCTAGACTGGAATTCTCCCGAGATTTCTCCGGCAAAGGCAATGCTCAACATTTTGGAACCGACGCGACTTCGCTCCACCAGCGCTGGTTTTCAGAAAAGGGGTTTTCGAATCGGGATGTCACGCACAAGAAGTAGCAATATCAGCTAGAAAAGAAGGTCTTCCTTGAATGCAAAATTAGTTTTCTGAGAGAGAGAGAGAGAGAGAGAGAGAGAGAGAGAGAGAGAGAGAGTGTGTGTGTTATGAAAGAATTTTGTAACCACTTGTAATTTCATTGTGTATTAAACTCTACGAACAAGCTTTTAAAATGTCCCATCTTTTCCTCGTGTTGTAAGAGAGAGAGAGAGAGAGAGATGTTTCTTAAACATTTTTTAATCCTTTATAATTTCATTGTGCATTATGCGCATTAAGCTTTACAAATAAGCTTATAAAATGTTCCGTATTTTTCTCGTTTTATGAGAGAGAGAGAGAGAGAGAGAGAGAGAGAGAGAGAGAGAGAGAGAGAGAGAGAGAGAGATTTTAATCGTCTATAACTGCGATGTGCATCAAGCTTTAAGGACAGTTTTTTAAATTGTACCATCTTCTTCCCCTCTTTTGCTCTCGCTTGAACAAAGCTCTAGTTTATGGCTCATAATTCCTTAGAATCATACAAATATTCATTACTTATATTTATGCTACAAGACTGACAACACCACTTTTCTTCAATACTAAAACAGAAGTTTATTGTGATAAAGACTTCTTAAGGATATTATTATTATTATTATTATTATTATTATTATTATTATTATTATTATTATTATTATTATTATTATTATTATTATTATTATTATTATTATTATTATTATTCAGAAGATGAAACCTATTTATATGGAACAAGCCCACCAAAGGGGCCATTGACTTGAAATTCTTCAAACTTCTGAAGAATATCGTGTTCTTTAGGAAGAAGTAAGAGGAGCTAAAGGGAAATACAGAAAGAAGAGATTCCACTCACTTATTAAAAAATAAAAAGAATAAATTAACAAATAGATAAAATGTATTGAAATGCAAGGAGAATAGCATTAGTTATAAAGTTAACTGGTCTAAAACCTGGTGTTTGCTAAAGAGTGGATTGGTCACTGAAGGGAAACCTGCTGATTAGACTCCCGGGATCTGAAGCCACTAAAAGTTAATGGGTCCTTCCGCTTCAGGAAATTGGGAAGGACCTTTCACATCACATGTCAAAGAATCGTTTGTTAATCTTACTGGTTATTCTCCTGGGAGACGTAACCCTGATTGGAAAAGGAGAAGAATTCAAACCGTCTCCTGTGAGTTAGTTTAAAATCCTAACCAGGTCAAGAGCGTTAAATTAGGAAAACAAGGTTTGTTTACCCAGGAGCTCCTGTGATGCCCGCGAATTAGATGAGTGAAATCGTTTTCGTTGATTCTCCGTTTTCTTTAACTGGCCTGATAGTGATGTCTCCTTTCCGTATTTCCCTTTACCATCTGTTATACACTTCTTTCTAATGAAGACAATAACATTCTTTGGAGGTCTGAATTTCAAGCCAATGGCCTCTTTGGTGGACTTGTTCTATATGAATAGGGTTCATTTTCTGAATAATAATAATAATAATAATAACTGGATTGTTATCAAAAAGGTTACATGCCAAACAGATAATACCAATTATTTGGGTAACTAGATATGTAGATCATTCTAACTGTCATGCCTCTTTTTGTGGTTATTTAATGCAATAAAAGTTTTATTCTTACTGATTTAATAGCTAGTTAGACTCCTAAGACCCACAACTGAATCGTTGGGACTTCAGAAGTTCAAACTTGGTACCAATATTTTTTACTGAGCAGGCTAACATGAATTTCACTTCAGATTTTCTTTGTTATTTATCTTACTTACTTCATTTTGTCACTTATATGTTGTTATTTATCTAATTTGCATTTTTTCAATGCTTCTCTCTCCTTCTTCACAAGTACGACTTCGAGTGGATTATGAAGACCAAGATTTTAGAAACGAAAGCGTGATCAGACGAGAAGTAATAACCTACTGAATAAGTATTCCCTATCATACATTTTGGGAAGTATTCTGAAAAGAAAATTTTGATTCTCCTTCTTAGTTCTTTTAAAGAGAAACTCAGTACAATTTCATTATTTTCTCAGACAGAGTGCCAATACTTAAGGCTATGTAGATAGTATAGTTAGTATAGTGGGAAATAAAGTTTTATCCTTTGACCTCTCTCTCTCTCTCTCTCTCTCTCTCTCTCTCTCTCTCTCTCTCTCTCTCTCTCTCTCTCTCTCTCTCTCTCTCTCTCTCTATTATATATATATCTGTGTGTGTGTATTATATATATGTATATACTTTATATATATTGTAAAGATTAGCGCCAAAATACGCTATGAAAGTGCCCGCCTTTCTGCTTTGCTCGGCCGATAGATAGGCCTCTGTCTATTCTGACCCTGTGAGAAGTAGTGGATACTGGATTGGGTTAGTTTGAACCAGTGAAAGTCCGGGGTATAAGGGATCAAAGATATAATAGTTGGGGGACAGTAATCTGGCTTTGCACCGTTTTCTTTGGTACAGGAAAGTAAGATCGTTTTCTATGATATAGCCGCGTCGGCAACCTGGGTCAGGACATCGCCCCCCCCCCTACCCCTGTCCAGAAGCAATAAAAGGTCAGGGCCAGGACAGCTCTTTCTCACACGCGGTCGCTAGTTTAAGAGGAGAAGTCACGCTTCTGCAGGTCTTGCCCCCTGCCCTCCGTTCAGCTCGCCGCCACGTGGAGTCCATCGCCGCCCTTTGTGCTCCGTGCCCCGATCCACGTGGCCTTAGAAGATTGCAAGTGGGGATTTTCAAGTCCCCAAACGCGAGCTGATACTCAACGGCGGCCTTTTCATCATCCCACGGGCGTCCTTTTCCGCCCCAATCTACGATTTGAAGCAATACCTTGAGAGGGAGGCCCATTTGTCCGCGCTCCCACATGTGGTCCCTGGCAGAAGACGTCGTCAGCCTTACGCCCTACAAATGTGGTAATGTACCCAAAACGAGTTGCTAGTCACGATTACTTAGCCCTTTTGCATTTATTAATTTCTGGGCCTATAACTTTGTGTTCCCTGATATTTCTTGGTTCAAGCCAGGCCCACGTGTTCACAGCTTCTTTCCTCTGAGTCACAAGTAACGCCTCGGGGAGTCCTTGGCGCCTTCAGTGCACCCCCGAGTAATTCAATCCCCAAATTCCAGCATTAGATGTGTAACATGGGTCCTAATATCGTTTCAGAAAGACGCCTGTAGCAGAATTATCCTTGGTCCGTGTTCCTGGCATTCCCAAGCTCCCCCCCCCCCCCTTCGGGAGGACTTCTGCGGCAGTAATTTACTGTAATTTCAGTTAATTTTCCCTTTGATCTTGTGTGCTATAAAATATAACTATTTTTATATCCACGTGTTTCACGCACTTCCCCTTGAGAAGGAGCCCTCTGCTCCGTGTACTTCTTTTTTTTTGTTTGTGTTTTATATGTCCTGGGTATCTTACAAGGCCATTTTCGAGTAAAGTAATAAATGTGGAGTCATAAGAACCACCTGCACCAGGAAACATATAAAAATATATATATATATATATATATATATATATATATATATATATATATATATATATATATATATATATATATATATATATATATATATATATATATATATATACAAATAAATACATATTCATAAATATACATAAATATATATGCATATATATAAATACAGAGAGAGAGAGAGTTAATTAATACAATGTTTGTTATCATTATTGTAAAACTCTGTCACATTCAATAGTGTACTCGACATTTTCTTTCTTAGAGAGAGAGAGAGAGAGAGAGAGAAAAGCGGGTGAGGAAGAGTATAACCTACCAACATAAAACTTTAGTCCTCTCTTCTAGCCTTCATTATCATGTGCTAACAAAAGAAAATCTTGAAAGTTCTTTGTTAAATAAGATAAATACTTTTTTCCGTTTGAACTTCTAAAAAAGGAATAGGGATTTCCTCCGGGAATTTCAGTTGTGGGAACTTATTATAATTTTTTCCATTAACATTCATTTGACAGAACTCCATAATGCCCATGGAAAAATATAAAACTAGGGATTTGATACCGTCGAGATAACTAGGCCAACTAAACTCGGTTTTTTCTTACTGAGGCGCATTTGCACCGACCCTCAGGAAGTGCCCTTTTAGCTCGGTTGCAAATATTTTGTCCAAATAGCATCATTGTTTTCAAATAATTACCAAGTAATGTGAATCGAAACTTATTTGCTAACCTAAATTTCTCCCTCAGAGATATGTTTTGTCAATAAATAATGTTAACGAATAAAGGGATTATAAAGTATTGTGATGGTAAGTCTAGATTTAATAACAATACCCGCCGAAGTCAACGACTGGAGCTTGTTTTCGGATGCACGCTGCATAATTTGTTTTATTTTCACATATTTTAACACCAATTGGGATAAATTACACTAAGCATAAGAAAAACATGTCAATATAAACTTTCTTTGAATAGCAGAATCTACGAAAAACATGGAATTAATAAAAATCGCTATTAGTGAAAACTTCCGGGGAGGTAAAAGGAGCAGCCTGTGGCGGCCTGGCGGGAAAACTATCACAGGTGATTGTCATTGAAGTATTTTCCTGATTTATGTAAGTGTTGAAATCAGTGTTATATTATTGAGATGACTTTAATGGCTATATCTGCAATTAAATAGTTTCTATGCTTCTTTTTGTAGGTGCACACTAATAAAAATATATTTCGCAGAAATTAACAACTTACTCTTTCATGTAAGTTACATCAGACAATGCGAGATAAGAAAACTTTTTTTTTATTTTGCGTTCTGTTCAGGACACATATAAGGTTAACACGAGTTTCTGCGGATATTTTGAGAAGTAGAAGAATATGTGACTGAGTAGAAAATGTACTATACACGTATACGTTTTAAGGATTAGTAGGCTATATGCGCCTACTGTCAAATACCGAGGCGGGGATGGAAGAGAGGGGGAGGGGTATTGCGGTTGTAACTCGGTGAAATTATGAATTCGTTTAATTGTGATTTTTATGCAATTTATGGAACACTACAGTATCCTCAAACCGAAAATAGTGCTATTAATAGAACCTATACCTTTACGACAAAATTAGCGAATCCTTACTATACTGACTTACATCATAGGCCTACATACACCTAGCTTAACTTATATCAAGCATCAGCTACTGTTTACTGTTACTCCTTACCTTAAAGAGTTAAGCAAAATTTATTGCAATTGTCAAAAAAATTGTGTAAGACACATAGACATAGGCTAGCCTAGTTTGAAATGTGTGCAAGAAATAAAGCCATAATAAGGGAAGTACATTATTATTATGTAAAAGAAAAAAATAGCATCTTCATATTTATCATATTTATCATAATGATATAACAAAAGGCTTCAGCACAAAAGCCTATGAAAGATGATACGTATCTGAAACGTTTTCTTGCCCATCAACATTTGCTGGCATGTGGATACCATATGAATAACTAGGCCTACCTATCTAGGTCATTTTATCTAAATTTCATCTAATGCCACAGGCTGTTCCTTTTACCTCCCCGGAAGTTTTGACCAATAGCAAGTTTTATTAATTCCATGTTTTTAGTAGATTCCGGTATTCAAAGAAAGTTTATAATAACATGTTTTTATTATGCTTAGTGTAATTTATCCCCATTGGTGTTAAAATATGTGAAAAGTAAAAAAATTATGCAGCTTGCATCCGAAAACAAGCTCCTGTCGTTGACTTCGGCGGATGTTGTTATTAAATTTAGATTTACCATCACAATACCTTATAATCTCTTTATTCGTTAACATTATTTATTGACAAAACATATATCTGAGGGAGAAGTTAGGTTAGTAAATAAGTTTCGATTCACATTACTTGGTAATTATTTAAAAACAATGATGCTATTCGGACAAAATACTTGCAACCAATCAGCTAGCAGTAAACTTTTCCTAGTTAAAAGGGCACCCCTGCGAGTCGGTTCTAATGCGCCTCGGTAAAAAAAACTGAGTATAGTAATTAAATTTTGAAAATGTGTTGTAACCCCTTTTAACTCTGGTGAGAATCGACATAAATAACATCGATAGCGATATGTTTCCTAAGTAATGTCTGCCTCGTTCCTACTGTACCCACCCACACAAACATCATTAACCATTTAGATCATTTTCAGGATTTTCGTGAATTCCTTCATTCACATAACTTGAACTGAAAACATATGAATTACAAACTGCAAATGCGTTGCTTGCTGTATGAATCATCCCTCAGAACACTTACCTTGTTTTTGGTTTTCTATAAAAGAAAACTACTGAGATGGCTTTGTTTGCCCGTCTGCACTTTTTCTGTCCGTCCTCAGATCTTCAAAACTACTGAGGCTAGAGGGCTGCAAATTGGTAGGTTGATCATCCATCCTCCAACCATCAAGCGTAACAAATTGCAGCCCTCTGGCCTCAGTAGTTTTTATTTTATGTAAGGTTAAAGTTAGGCATAATCATGCGTCTGGCACCGCTATAGAACATGCCACCACTGAGCCGTGGCTGAAAGCTTCATGGGCCACGGCTCATACAGCATTATAACTGTACAGAAAACTCCATTGTGCCGAAGAACTTCGTCGTATTTTTTACTTGTTTACTATTGTCAGGATCCTTGAAAACCATCACAGTTCTTGATCATTCTTGACAAACTGCGAAGTGTCGTAGATCAGCAGTGGCGGTTTGGCATGTGAGGAACGTGGTCGTCGCATTGTCGTAGGTATATCTCGAGTATTCGTCACAGTTCTTCATAATTCTCTAGAAATTGTAGGTCAGATCGTCACAGTTCTTGATTATTCTTGATAAACTGTGAAGTGCCATAGTGACGCTTGCCCATCTGCAGTGCACGTTTCGTAGCATATTCGTGGGCCATTCTCAAGCACTCTTGACATTAATTTTCTTAACTACTTCTGTGTAGCTGATTTTAGGTGAGACCGACCGATGAAGACCCATCAAGAATCACAAATTTGAACAAGCCAAGGTCACTCACTCACTCCGGTGGCTCTCGGACCCTTTGGTGGCCCATGGCCGCTTGCACCAGACCCCTCCACGTCCCTCTGTTGAGTGCTGCATCTCTCCAGCTATTCGCAGAATCCTCCTCCTCCTCCTCCTCCTCCCCCTCCTCCTCCTCCTCCTCCTCCCCCTCCTCCTCCTCCTCCTCCACTCCCAGTTTTCTTCTTAGATCTCTGAACACATCATCATCTTTCCCCGCCGGTCTTCTTCTCCCTTCCACTGATCCTTCCATAACAATTTAGGCGTTCTGCCCTCTTCCAGCCTAACCAAACGTTGTTACGGGAATTTACAGGAGACCTCATACGACAAGTCAAGGTCTGATTCTTTAAAGAGGAAAAGGGGTTTAAAGCCAATATTTCGCGATGAGAATCCCATCAAAGGTCCATAACTGCATTGCGCCGTGTACTGTCATCATTGCGTTAGGGACACTATCCCACTGCATTAGCATAATGCAGTCTAGCGTACCCGACCCGTCAGAATCGTGGAACGCATTTGAGGTGCATTTGCATGCATGGCTTAGACCGGAAATGCTTTTGTGCCTGCGCGAGTTCTTTTATGAGGACGAATCCGATATGCTTCGAGATTCGGTACTCTTTGGATGTTCGCCGATAGTAGACAAAAACTTGCCTATATATAATGCATTTCAGAAAGAAGTTTTTCACTATTATTGAAATTTCATTTTATATGATATATATATATATATATATATATATTACGATATATATATATATATCGAGATCTACAGGTCTCGATCTTCTCGAGATCTACAGGTTCTTTAAAATAAACAAGCAATTGGGCTGTAATGACTGACGAGAGGTGACAAACAAAGGAGAGAGGAGCAGAACAAATAAAAAAAATTACCTTAAAATTAATTTATTAACAATATTTACAGTGAGTCAGGTTCAGTTTAAAATAAACAATTAAATGGACATAATTACAAGTGAATTAATCACTTAACAGGAGCAACAACAATAAACTGGTCAGAAAAACATTACAAGTACCGGGTCAAAAACATAAAAAACGTTAGCAGCACAAACACAAATGACCAGCACAATAATTACATTACATAAATTCAGAACAGAGCAAAATAAAAGCCAGAACAATAAATGATCAAATCAAAATAAATTACCAAAACCATAAACATAATCAAATGAGTCAGTTACCAAAATACAGTTATTCATACCAATATAGCAGCAAAAATTAATAATCATAACATAACACCAAAACTGCATAACTCTGGACAGCATCACCAGACAAACTCAATAGAGCCGTCGAAACACCCTCAAGCTGCTTAACAGGAACACTGCAGGACAACTCCGACAGAGCCGACACGACAACCATCTCGTCCTCAAGCACAGTGCTGACGTCCTCCTCCAGTACCGACGACCACGACAGAGCCGACACGGCAACCATCTCGTCATCCAAAAACGTACTGACGTCTTCCTCCATCTACGACGACCATGACAGAGCCGACACGGCAACCATCTCGTCCTCCAAGAAACACTCCGCTGCTCTGCTGCCAGGACCTGACTCGCAGGTAAGGATACCTGCTGCTGCTACCCCAACTGACTCGCTGTTACCTTGGACCCAATTCGTTGCTGCTACAAACCTGACTTGTTGCTGCTACGAACCTGACTGACGAAGTCTGACGCCATCCATCAGACGTCAACTCGCCAGCAAGAAAAACAAAGAAAACAAAAGAGGCAACAATCCACCAAGGGAACAATCGGCAAGCGATTGTTTCTAACATATATATATATATATATATATATATATATATATATATATATATATATATATATATATATATATATATATATATATAGATAGATAGATAGATAGATAGATAGATAGATAGATAGATAGATATACTGTATGTTTGGAAAGAGAGAGAACAAGAGAGAAAAAAGAAAGAGTTTATTATGATTTTATAATCATTGTTGTTATACTTAAGTTCATATTCAACATTGCAATCGATATTTTCTTTCTTAGAGAGAGAGAGAGAGAGAGAGAGAGAGAGAGAGAGAGAGAGACCTATAAACGATTCCGATATCCATCGGGTTTTAGCACTCTTTGGGTATTCTTCAGTATGCATGAGAATTGTGGAGAGAGACCAGCAAAGTTTTCCCAGGACGGAAGTTTTTTTCATCTGAAGGTTCTTTGCAGCGTCCCTTCGGCATCTAGCTGCAACCCCTTTCATTCCTTTGACTGTATCTCCGTTCATATTCTCTTTCTTCCATCTGACTTTCCTCAACCCTCTTTCTCCTAACAATTGTTTCGTAGCGCAACAGCTTTGAGGTTTCCCTCCTGTTGCTTAACCTTTCAAACCTTTTTACTCTTATTTTCCCTATC
>NC_089756.1:64375277-64446338 GCF_040412425.1 Macrobrachium rosenbergii
CCATGTTGACCGTGTAGTGCGTTTGTCGCACGTAGCCATATTATGACTATTTATCACATCACCGTGATTCATATACAATCAGAAAGCTACAAACGTCCTTTAATATCCAATTCACTCTACCTCGGAAGTAATATATTTTCATATATGTTACCGAAGGGGAATTTTTAGTTGATAATAAGTCCACCGTCCCGTGGGGTCGAACCAGCGACGGACGAGGAATCAGGACTACAGTGACACACTAACCAGTCGGCCACAAGAGAGGTATAAGTGAATACCATCTCCCATCAACCCACCCGTCGAACTCAGGTGTTTTGCGTTTGGAGACGATATCCACCCACCTCTGCCATGTTGACCGTGTAGTGCGTTTGTCGCACGTAGCCATATTATGACTATTTATCACATCGCCGTGATTCATATACAATCAGAAAGCTACAAACGTCCTTTAATATCCAATTCACTCTACCTCGGAAGTAATATATTTTCATATATGTTATCGAAGGGGAATTTTTAGTTGATAATAAGTCCACCGTCCCGTGGGGTCGAACCAGCGACGGACGAGGAATCAGGACTACAGTGACACACTAACCAGTCGGCCACAAGAGAGGTATAAGTGAATACCATCTCCCATCAACCCACCCGTCGAACTCAGGTGTTTTGCGTTTGGAGACGATATCCACCCACCTCTGCCATGTTGACCGTGTAGTGCGTTTGTCGCACGTAGCCATATTATGACTATTTATCACATCACCGTGATTCATATACAATCAGAAAGCCGACTGGTTAGTGTGTCACTGTAGTCCTGATTCCTCGTCCGTCGCTGGTGACACACCCAGTCGGCCACGGGACGGTGGACTTATTATCAACTCAAAAATTCCCTTCGGTAACATATATGAAAATATATTACTTCGAGGTAAAGTTAATATCCGACTGGATATTAAAGTCCTGTTTGTAGCTTTCTGGACTTATATATATATAATATATATATTATATATATATATATATATACGTTTATATATATATATATATATATATATATATATATATATATATATATATATATATATATATATATATATATAATGTATATGTTACATGTTTGTGTTTATGCATTTACTATTTGCATAACCAAAGTTCCGTGTCACTGAAACGAACTTATGTGTTATCATTATTATTACTCTGTGATGAAAAGTTTGTTTGTTGGAGTCTTGTCGCAACAAGCACATAACAAGCTGTTATAACAGACAAGGACAACCACCAGTCATGACTGAGGATGACAGTTATGGCCAACGAGGAAACAGATTTTCCTGCCGAGGCTCAAACTTCCTAAAATAGCGTCAGAGACTTTCAAACGCTCTAGCGATGGCGGATTGAAGTTCCATCTAGGACACGATGTTTCCTTAAAATTAATGAAGACATTATTTACGGCTATTTCAGTAATGTTTGTATGATTATAATTGATTTATTTAATCATTACTGCATGATAAACTTACAATAACATCTAATTAAATCGAAAATATAAATCGTGTGGAAATACGTGTAGGATGAATTAATTCATTCTATACTTGTGAACACTACAGAAATGCCTTGCATAAATCTTTATTTATGACTTAACATTAAATTTGATTTCATATATAATAAGCATTACCCAAACGCTTGTGAATGAATCCTAGTGAGAGTTTTAGGCATTCCTTCAGACATAAAAGAAAAAAAAAGCCGATTTCAATCATAAAACCCCTTATAACTAGAGCGTTTGGAAGATGTCAGAAGTGATTTCTTCTCATTGGCTGTCTCATCCTTTGCTGTGATTGGTGGATTCTTCGTTTACCATTGCTGGTCGTAGTCATGAAACATCTATATAAGTATTCACTGAATTATAAGTAATAAATCAAAAATTTTTAAAATATAAACTTATTATTGATTAATATTAACTTTCAAACAGATGATATGACAAGACGAAGAAAATACTCCCATAAAACACGAAAGATACCAAGGAATAATTCTCCTTCAAAATGGGTACACTACAAGAAGTCGTCTGCACAACCGAATTTAAAAACTAATTGGTAACTCTTCATAGCAAAGATTACAACAATTAGAGTTAATAAAGTATACATCAACATTTGATTTTTATTCCTATAAATATATTCTAAATTCTTCCGTTAAGCTTTAGACTATATAAAGCCAATACTAACGTATAACAGGATAAAAAGTTTGCCTGTTCGTGTCTTGTGGCAACAACATATGATTAACCACCAATCAGGACTGAGGCTGATAGCCAATCAGACAGCAGATATTTCCCGCCAAGGCTCAAATCGTCTGAGAAATTGTGAATGATGTTTTTCAAACGCTCTAGCTGTGGTGGATTTATGTTTACTTTTCGAGGGAAATCGAGAGTCCCTTCAATTGACAATTAAATTCACTTTTAAATATTTTAATAATGTTTCTATAATTAGAATGATTTCTCGAATCATTAATAAGTCTGCTAAACTTATAATATCACCTATCAGAATCGTAAATAAAAAATAGTGTGGTGTTCGTTGAAATGCATGTAGGATGAATAAATTCGTCCTACTACTTATGGCACTGCCGTATTGTTCTGCATAAAATTTGATTAATAACTTAATACTAAAATTAATTCTATATATATCAGGCAGTAGTCAAATATGTAGGAATGAATCTCGGTATTAGTTTTAGGCAAAGCCGCCTTAAAATCTACAAAATGACCGATTTGACTTTAAAAGGGTAATTTAGCTGGAGCGTTTGAACCATTTATTGGCCCATTTATAGGTTTTAAGATCGTTTATTATTCGAGTTGTTGAGATTTTAATTACTGCTGTTAGAATGATTTTATATTTTTTACATATTTATAATTAAAATTAACATTAGATAATTAATTGTTTTAATAGATATAAATCAGTAGTGACACGTAGTAGGATGAATTTCATCCTACTCTGTAACAGATGTCAAATAATTTCCATTTAGTATTTAAATAAGTGATAATATTAAGACTCTAAAGGAATAACAGTAGGCTCTTTGTCCTTTGAAGAAACTTGTAAATGATCTAGTAATTAAATTCAATAAGAACAAATAAATAACTGTGAAGTTAATGAGTCGGTATTTATTAATAATCTGGAAGACACATTCGCTTACAAATACTCTAATAATGTTTCTATGACTAAAATCGATTTATTGAACCATTAATGAGTCACGTAACAATTCAGTATCTTCTATTTAAATAATAAAAGCAAATCACACTCTGTTAATGGGAACAGTAGTAGGATGAATTAATTCATCCTATACTACTCTCGCCATTACTGTATTACTTTGCATAAAACGTAATCAATGATTTAATTATTCTCTGTAAATAAAGCATTATTCAAGCACCCGCGGTTGAATTAGTTGTAGGGAAATCACCTGAAAACCCTTAATAAGATCGGTTTTACTCTTTAATCCCCCTTTAGCTCTAGAGGGTTTGAAAGACGACGTTCTTGGGCCATTCGAGCAGGTTCTTGAAATAACAGCTGCAGTTGTTCATGAGCGCGAGGAACACCCTCGTGGCGGGATTCGCCTGTCTTCTCACTGGCTGTCTCATCCTTTGAAGTGATTGGTTGATTCTTTGTACACTAGTGCTGGTTTTAGTACTGAAACATCTATATGAATATTTTGTGAATTATGCGTAATAAATCTCGATTTTATGAAATAAGAACTTGTTATTGAGTTACATCAACTCTAAAATAGATCATTTCAGAAGAAAAGATGAATTAATCCCATAAAACGTGAAAGATTCCAAGGAATAATTTCCCTTCACAATGGCTACACTGCAAGAAGTCGTCTGCATAACCCAGATTTAAAATATTAATTGATAATTATTCAGAACAAAGACTGTAATAACTAGAGCTAATCAAGTGTACTTTACCGTCTATTTTTTCTGAGATTCTTCTAAATGCATTCTAAATTCTTCAGATAATAAACAAAGACGATGTATAGCTAATATTAATATAAAGCAGAATAAAGCTTTGTCTGTTGGTGGTGTCTTATGGCAACATACAAATGACGAACTAGAATAGGAAACACGAACATCCACCAATCACAGCCACAGCTGAGACTGATGGCCAATGAGAGGAGAGATGAAAATTGTCCTACCAAGGTTGAAATCAACTGAAAATTGTCTGTTTTCAAATGCTCTAGCAGAGCACTCTTGATGAGGACGCACTAGACGCATGGTCTGTTTATATTTCAGTGCAGCTTTAACCGTGTGAATCATATAACACTTATCTACAGGCTAAGATTGATTAATATTCTAGATTAATTTTTAATAGGCAAAAGTCTGAGTTGATGGCCAGTATAGCTGCTTTAGTGATGTCATTTCAGGTATTCCAGCGTGACCAGATCACCGGGGAGAGTTCACCATTTACACCGAAGGACTGAGCAACAATCGACCTCCTGAAGGCAACACGGAATTCAAACTATTAAGCACAAAAGAAAAGCTGAACAAGGCCATGGCTTGCTCTTACGCATTCGAGCTCCCTCTGGAACATCTACAAAACCTACCTTATAGTGTCGACACCTGGAGATGAGTAACAAAACAGAAAATACCGCCAGGGATAGACCTAGACATTTTCATAGTACGAGTTCCAGGCCAAGAAGGGCTCACAATTTAGGGACTCTCCTACAGAGGAGTAGATGCCAGTGCCTCTGAGGTGCTTCCGTTGGTAGAGTTTGGCCATCACCTGGACAGGTGCAGAGGACATAGACTTTGCGCATTCTGCAGTAAAAATCAAAACACTAGACCAAGTAATGTCAGGAATATATAATTCAAGAAAAGGGAACCTGCAACTCCTGAGTACCCCCAACTGTTCAGAACCACATCATGCATGGTTCAAACGTTGCAATGCAAGATTGGCGAGCATTGCAAAGTTAAAATCAATGATAAAAACCCATTCAGACCGACACCAGCACCTGCACGTATACCGGTACCTCGGCAACCAAAGTAACCGGAAACACGGTCGCAGACAACCCGTGGAAGTAGTACCAGTTTCGCGTCGAGAGAAAGAGTCTCAAACCCCGTAGTCATTGTCCACCACCACCACCACCACCTCCTCCTCCTCCTCCTCCTCCTCGTCTATGACCTCAAAACCTCAAATCCTCAAAATCATCCTGCTATTGTCATTGTCATAGTCCTACATCCGAGGAAATGTCGTAATGTTTAGAGGTGAACTTCGGCCGTTCCATGAGAGTTCATGGAAGCCATAAATGAAATAACTGGAGCATCACATTTGGAAGCAATATATCGCGTCACCAAGTTCCTAACAAGCACAATAAAAGTATGGCCCGTCCAACCTCCAGGATTCTCTCGGCGAACACCTCTTCACAATAATTGTTAACCATTTTCATCGGCAGGTGACCTGTTTCTCCTTCTAATGTCTTTCATCTTTCCCTGCTCGGTCGCTTAATGGCTAGCGACCGTATCCTTCAACTCTCGCTCCATCATAAATTAAAGCTGTTACCTCTTTCCTTCCGGAAGGTGAATAAAAAGAAAATATAACGATACTCTTACAGGGGCAAAACAGGCCGAGTGTCATTAAATATTCTAACAGCACACAGTCCTCCTCGCGAGACAAACACAGCCACACGTCTTTCCTTCGATCAAGAAGAAAACCACATTTTCTCCCAAGCGATAGTTTTTTCCTTCTTCTCCATCGATCCCTAACTAAAGGACGATGCTTGTCACTTTCCTTCCCCACCCCCCCACCCCCTCGGTAAGTTAAATGTGGTGTGTGATCTCCGTAGACCTTTTCCCATTTTCTTTCATTTCTCCTTACGGACTATCTATGACTCGCCAGAACTTGCTACTACACTATTTCTCTCTCACTGACGTGCATCTGAGGGATTTGTAATCATTCCTGTTGAAATTCTTATTCAATGGCCATATTTTCACTTTCAATGTTTACGCTTTATTTATGATATTTCATAAATGACGCTTAAGGACTGCCCTGCGAACTACATTGCAAGACATCGTCTGCATACTGTAACCTTCATTAAAACACTAACTAATAACTCTTCATAACAAACAATACAAGAATTATAGATAGAGTATATTTCACCACTTTCTATAGATTTTCGATGACAGATGTAGACGATGTAAAGACAGTATTAATATAGAACGGCATAAAAGGTTTGTTGGATGGTACAGTATCTTATGGCGACAAACAAATGGAAAGCTACGGTAGTGGTAGTGGTAGTGGTAGTGGTAGTGGTAGTGGTAGTGGTAGCGGTAGCGAACACAGAAAACAACCAATCAGTGGCCAGCCAATGACAGGACAGACTTTTCCCGCCAAGGCTTAAATGGGCTAAGATATTGTGACAGACGATTTCCAACGCTCTACCTACAGTATATGTAGTGTCTTTGGGCTTGACGCAGAATTAGGATTCTAATAAAACAGATACTGAGATCCAATTAGTTATTTTAGTAATTTTTTTAACATCAGAAATGATTTATTAAATCACTGACAGTTCTTATCGTATACAGTTAGTAGAAAAGCAATTCATCCTACTACTTATGACACTACTGTTTACTGAACATAAAAAATTACAGTGATTTGATATAAAATTTAATTCCATATGCGAAAATCATTAGTCAAACTCCGCGAATGAATCTCGGCATTATTCTTAAATAAATGCCCCTAAAAGACCGATTTTACTAACTGGGAACTCTTCGTTATAAAGAATACAATATTACAGTTAATGAAGTGTATTTCACCATTATATATTTGTCTGAGATTATTATGAATATCATTTTAAAGTCTTCTGATTACAGGTACAGGCGATGTAAAGCTTGGCTGAATATAATACAGGTCAAAAGGTTTGTCTATTGATGGTTTATGGCAACTGTAACGTAACGAAACGCAAGACGTCACAGCTATAGAGAAGTAATCACGGACAACCACCAATCAGGGCTCAGGTTGACAGCCAATCAGAGGAGAGAAATTTCCCGCCATGAGAGAGTTCCTCGCGTTTATGTCCTTCTGTTTAAAAAAAAACCTGCTCAAATCACGAGGGACGTGTTTCGAACGCTCTAGCTAAGGGGGCTTGATAAGTAAAATCGACCCCATATCTTTATGTTTTAAGAAGATTCCCTAAAACTATTAAGATATTCATTCTCAGGTGCTTGACCAAAGCTTGATATATATATATATATATATATATATATATATATATATATATATATATATATATATATATATATATATATATATATATATATATATATATATATATATATATATATATATATATATATATATATATATATTTTCATGATGTTGCCTTGTAATACGTATATCCTCCTATAATTTTGACATATTTACTTTTTTCATGTGTTATGTTTAATGATAATGGTTGTTGAAGTGTCATATTTAGTTTCGCATCAGATCTCAAAAGTACTAATGATAACTTGATAGCGTAATTTAGAATTGTTAATACAATTTTAATAGTAACATAATTTAGAACGAATATCTTTCTTGGTAAAAGCGTAGTAAATGAACACGTGTGTGTGTCCAACAGGGCTTGTTTCATTTCAATTGTCATCAGTTGAGATAAGAGGAAACGCTTTGTTTTGGGTTAGCGATGACAGGTTTGCAAAACAAACGCCAATTCGTCCCATACGGGCTCAAGACGAGTGATTTCATGTTGTTACATGCGTTGTTCGAGTCACGTATGCCACTTGGAGAGAAAGAATACGTGTCCTGATCAATTACGTCATGTTTTGTAAGATTGCATTCAAAACGTTTTGCTGGGATGACGTAACTTCCTTCTAGAAGCTTCTTTAGTATCTCGCACCCAAAATACTTTAATGACGTCACTTCCCTGCTTCTAGAAGCTTCTTTAGTATCTCGCACCCAAAATGCTTTAATGACATCATGTAATTGTTTCACGTATTACTGGAATCCTAAAATTTGTTTCATTCTGATTTCTGAGACCAGTCGATTTGGTTCCGTCTCTCTCTCTCTCTCTCTCATTCCTAATTAGGAAGAGATTACTTTTAACGTAATTTTTTGTGGTCACTTTTAACATTAACTTTTGAGATCTGAATTTAGCAAAGGTATTTAGTTCGTAACGGCGCCTGGTAAAAAAGTGTGTATTGTGTAACGCAGCTGCAGCAAGTGATTTACAGAGGTTTTCACAAGTTGTGTAAGGTAACGTGAAATTTTACTTATTGATACCATGGTATGATAAGTTAGGAAGTTGTGGTATGATAAGTTAGGAAATTTTGAACAAGTGAAATCATTATTGATAAATCTTATGTGTATTTTTGTGTGTTTTTCTATTTACAGTTTCTTTATATTTTCACATTTTTTATGTTTGTGATGTAACATTTATTTACATAGCATTGTAAATATTTCTTGGTAATTTAACATTGCATACTTAATTTAACATTGCATACTTAATTTAACATTGCATACTTAATTTAACATTGCATACTTGATTTCATTTATTGAGATTTTCTTTTTAAATCTTGAGTAATTCTTGATAGTTTAAATTTTGCTTGATTAATTTAAATTCCTGATAAAGTTTTTGTGAATTAGTTTTGTTTCATAATTTAATTCAAGAATTGATTGAGTGTTGTGTTATTTTCGAGTGATAATAAATTTTTCAGATTGTGAATTCTAATTAATTGTGAATTCTAGTTATACACTTTGAATTTGAAAATAAATTTTTGTATTTAACATTTTTAGAAAACAGTGTTTCATTTATTGATCACCAGTGAATAGGCTTGATTGTGTGTGCATAAGGCAAAGTGATAAACATGTTTTGTTCTTTTAGTTTTGCTAAAGTGAATTAAGACCAGGGAAACAGTTAGAGTTTTTTGATGGAGTGATGCCCTTTTACTCTAGAAGATTTCTAGTTTAATTTTTGATACCTCACACATATTCTGATAGACTTAGTTTGATTTTTTCAAGTGATAAATAAGTTTTTTCTTAAGGGATCACTGTTACCTTTAGAGTACTCAGTCGTAACAATTAATGTTATGAGAGTTCAGGTATCTGGCTGAAGTGAGGTATATTTTTGAATCTTGAGATTAGTTGTGTAATAACCAGGTACTTGATACGCATCGTGACAATATATATATATATATATATATATATATATATATATATATATATATATATATATATATATATATATATATATATATATATATATATATATATATATATATATATATATATATATATATATATATATGTGTGTGTGTGTGTGTGTGTATCATTAAATTTATTATTAAAGTATGAGCTGCTTTATGAAAATGATAAAGATATCTCATTACCATTTCCACTAATTGTTTAAATGGAAGGTATTGTAAGTTTAGAAGAATTATTAATGATTCAACAAATCGATTTTATTTACAGGAACTTCATCAGTTTGTAAGTGAACCTCGGTATCAAATTTAAGGAAATCTCTATTTTCCCTAAAAACTTAAACCCCTCATGACTAGAGCGTTTGAAAAACGTCCCGCAACATTTAAAGCGTTTCAAGCCTAGGCGGGAAATATGTGTCCTCTGATTGGCTATCAGCCAGTGCCCTGATTCGTGGATGTCCGTATTTACTATTCTAGCTTTTTGTGTGTCTATTGCCATAAAACACCAATACACAAACCTTTTATCTTGTCTTTAATTAAAAATTAACTTTACATAGATCATATATCTCTTGTCAGAAGAATTTAGAATGTATTTATAAAAATAAGACAAAATAAAATGTTGAAGTGTACTTAATTCTAATCATTGCAATCTTTGTTATGAAGAGTTACCAGCTGGTATTTTAAATCTTGGTTATAAAGACGACTTCTTGCAGTGTAGCCATTCTGAAGAGAAATTATTCTTAGAAATCTTTCATGTTTTATGGGATTAATTCACCTTTTCGTCTAATATCATTGATTTTATAATTAAATATAATACAATTACAAGATTTTATTTTTATAAAATCATGGTTTATTACACATAATTCAGTGGGTACTCATATCGATCTTTCACTACTAAAACCACTAGTAGTAAACAAAGAACCCACCAATCACAGCAAAGAAATCTTAAGAGACTTCTTTCAAACGCTCTAGAAGAGACGGCCTCACGAATAAAATAGGCCTTTTTTAAGGTTTTTAGAGGCATTTGAATAGAACTGATACCGAGATTCATTCACAGGTGTTTGACTAATGCTATTTATATAAAGAATCAAACTTGATATCGAATCATTAATTGTTATTTTCTGCTCAGCATATAGTAGTGTTATAAGAAGTTGGATGAAATAGTACATCCTGAAAGCATTTACACTGACTTCGCATGATTTGATTCTCAGTATTAACTTTAAGGAAACCTTGGTTCACCTTAAAATCTTTGAGCCACAATGTGAATATAAATATACATATATATATATATATATATATATATATATATATATATATATATATATATATATATATGTATATATATATATATGTGTGTGTGTGTGTGTTATTATAAACACACACACACACACATATATATATATATATATATATATATATATATATATATATATATATATATATATATATATATATATATATATATATATATATATATATAATAAAGAGAGAGAGAAAGAGGGGAGGGGGAGACATGTGCAATACCAATATCTTCAGGACTGCACTGAAAAAAGGTCGATGGAATAACTTTGAGGGCAAATGAATGAGAGAAACTCAAATAAAATTGAACAGATGACACAAGAACCTATATTTACTTGATGGATGAACACTATGATATTTTATATCACTAATCTACAAAGAATTCTCTTCCTTTTCAATGAGATTTTTCGCCGCTATCAAGTATTTACAATGATCAACACCATTAAATATATATTGCTCCTTTAGTAGTTACCTGGAGCAAATTATCTGCGGAATGCAAACCTCTAATCTTCTCTTACCTGAAATGAACAGAGTCAATTACTGCCGGAGAAATGTCCCAGAAACAGATTCCGGGTCATAATGAGTTTCATAAGCACAGAGACGACGCCTGGGTGGAGAAATTACGGCACATTGCATAAACCAGACTGGCGAGACGGAAGCGTAAACCTCTCACCTTTGTTGCTGAGGGACAGGTTATAAGCCCTGGGAGGGGAGAGGTGGAACAGTTGGTTCGCCAGGTGCACGGAGCTGTGTCTAATGTTATGCTTCCATACGCTGATCAGTAGTTTTATCGTAAGCCAGAGACGTGACTGATTCGTTATCTTTGTAATTTTCGTTCTGTGCGACTTAATTTCGACCATTATTCTTGTTTATTATCTGAAATTTAGAAATTATAAGAATGTCAGTGACCTCTCGACGCCCCCATTTGATAACTCTCTAGGAAATATCGACCTCAACGGAATAACTGACCTCAGAATTAAAACCCTTTCGTTATTACAAAGGATTTAAAATGACTCTATTTTCATATTTTACAAAAGATCATTTTTTTGGTTCAGTTAATATTAAAATATCATGCAAAACGACTGTGTAAAATTGGGAAGCACTCCTGAAAATAACAAAATAAGTTATGACGATGACACCCCATAGCAGAGGACAGGTCTGCCTGCAAAACGCACCAATGACCAGTTAAGATGAATAAAAAGTATTCATTGTTTTTCCTCTTTTATTAATTGAGCATTGAATATAGAATTTAGGCCACAGGCCAAGCACTGGGACCTGTGAGGCCATCCAGCGCTGAAACGGAAATTGACAGTAAAAGGTTTGAAAGGTTAAGTAACAGGAGGAAAACCTCAAAGCAGTTGAGGCACTAAAAATCAGTTGTTAGGAGAGGGTGGAAAGTAAGATGGAAGAAAGAGAATATGAAAGAAGGTACAGTAAAAGGAACGAAAGGGGTTGCAGCTAGGGGCCATGGAAGGCACGCTGCAAAGAACCTTAAGTAATGCCTACAGTGCACTGCATGAGGTGTACTGACGGCACTACCCCATTGCAGTTTCTTAGCACTGATTCTTATATGGTGATGAAAGTGGAATTTCTTTCATAAGATATGCAAGAGATATTTATTTAAAGCAGCACCTTATTTATTTGTTGGCAAAATCTTGCATGCACATGAGAAAAACTGCAGCACTGGGAAAACTTTGGTCGTCTTCATATTGTCATTCTTATTTTAAGAACTTTATTACATAATTCCATACTTGAACTACTGTATAAAGGGCAAAGTAGTAATCTTTGAAAAAAGAGAGAGAGAGAATTTATATAAAGGAAAATTATATATTGAAGACAAGAGAGAGAGAGAGAGAGAGAGAGAGAGAGAGAGAGAGAGAGAGAGAGAGAGAGAGAGAGAGAGAGAGAGAGAGATCTGACATGTGACAACAGTGCGTAAAGCAATCTCAACTGGCAACGGGAGAGGTAGCAGGAACTGGAGAAAACAGAATCTCTTTCACACAGATTCAACTTTGACATTGCAATTGGTGGGGTAAATATCTCGACAGGCTTAATGTCCTTAAACGCTTGCATGGCTCAAAATCAAAGACAGGCATCCGCAGTTCCTCACGCAGACAAGAAGAGAGAGAGAGAGAGAGAGGTGGGGGGGGAGGGTTTGGTAATCGTATTGGTGCCAAGATAAAGTCTGTAGAAAGCGTCAAAGCAAATACTGTTATGTGAATGAATCTAGAAAGGCTATTTCAAAGAGGCTCAAATATTATGGATGGGGTATTTCTCTCTCTCTCTCTCTCTCTCTCTCTCTCTCTCTCTCTCTCTCTCTCTCTCTCTCTCTGACAAACGCATATTCTTGATTAAGACTGGATGGAAGATACAAACCCTTTAACAAAGCTTGTTCAAACAGAGCCAACAATAGTCCCTGTGTGTTTACCATCTAACAGCCTACCTCAGAGAGTAAAAAAAAAAAAGAAAATAAAAAAAAACAATGAACGCAAAAGATCGTTCCTTCTCTCCTTTGGAATTCTGATGTATTCATGAACCTCCAACCACTCAAAGGGTGCGTTCCTTCAGACTGTGTTATTAGAAGGGCATAAACTCTCTTCCCTTTTATTCATATGCTAATTTCTTCGATCGTTCTCCGTTCGGAAGGGGCGCTTCGGAGGTTATTGGGGGACGCAGAGGCTATTGAAGGCTAATAAAAGGAAACCAGTCTGATGTGGCTACATAAAGATGCCGATTTTATGACATGACAGAGGTAGATAACGGTACAGTGAGGGATACAGCCACTCGTAGTGTTTCAGATTCGAATTGGAATCGTGCTCAAATAGTGGTCGAATTGCGTTACGCTGTTCATCTTAAAAATGCGCCGAGTCTTCTGTACAGCCTCTATATATAATCAATGCCACCGAAAATAGATCTATCTTTCGGTGTTCTCGTTACAATACTGTACGAATCGCGGACCGTGAATCTTTAACCATGACCCGTTGGTGGCCTTGCCTATATCGTTGCCAGAAGCACGATTATGGCTAACTTTAACCTTAAATGAAATAACAATTACCGAGGCTACAGGGCTGCAATTTGGTATGTTTGATGATTGGAGGGTGGATGAGCAACATACCAAATTGCAGCCCTTTAGCCAGAGTAGTTTTTAAGATCTGTGGGCGGACAGAAAAAAGTGCGGACGGACAGACAAAGCCGGCACAATAGTTTTCTATTACAGAAAAAAGTAAGTTTAACGACTACTTATATGAGTAAAGTAATCTCATTGTACTTTAGCTTTGCATAAACTGTCACTTACTTCACATTAGTAACCATAAAGAACGAAGTAGATCATATGTCACAATTAATAAAAAACAAATATCACTTGCTCTCTATTCAGTAAATATTAATTTTCTCGATTCATAAATATCGAATGGAGAAACAGCACTGAAACGCGTTTCTTGTGGACATCACTCTCAAACTTATAATTTTACTTGCTGGCCAGGAGCAAAAACCCTTCCTGACATAAGGCCAGCTTCAACTAAAACAACAGCAGCAACAAACTCATGAGGAATCATTGTGTAAACAATGAAAGTTAGTGACATAATATAGAACACTGCCTTGAGCAATGTAACTACCACAGAGGCTCTTCAGTAAAATAAATAAACTACATTAGGCAACATCAACAGCTGAGATATTGCATCTCACTCGATCAGAACCAATAACACAGAGGTGCATAGCAGCAATTTATTCAATAAACTGCATTATGTAACATCAACAGCTGACCTGATGCACCCTACTCGATCAGCAAACAAAGAGGAAGAAGAATGCCATCCACTACTCAGTGTTCAGACCAGTAACACAGAGTTGCATGGCAGCAATGTATAGACCGTGCCCTCCTTTAAACTACGGAGACTTGCCTTAATTACGTGGACACCACTGGCCTCATTAGAGAAGGTATTACACCAATTTGGGAGTGAGGTGGGGTTATCATTCTCTCCCATGAGTCAACATTGTGGCGGGATTTTAAAACACAAAAAAACAATACACAACACAGATACACCGAGCGTATAACCACATACAATACTCACTATGATCCTCGGTTGCTGGGAGATGGTTGAGGGTGTCCACGGTCGCCAACACAGTAGACAAAATTCACAAACAACCGGAAAACAGACTTCCAACCAAAAAAAAACGAGCAAAAAGAAAGAGACACATGCACAGACAACAATGACATCCAACAGAAAACACTCGACTCACGGAACATACAATAATCATGCACCACCAATGTCCGCCTTGCACAGAACTCAGCTCAAGACTCTCTAAAACCGAAAAAAAACTCCCTCGACATTTGCACAGACAGACAGCACCATAAACAACCTAACGACCTCATCCCTCTTCCAACAACCGAAGCACTCACTAACGACAATTACACTCTCTCTCTCTCTCTCTCTCTCTCTCTCTCTCTCTCTCTCTCTCCTCTCTCTCTCTCTCTCTCTCTCTCACAAAACGCTGGGAAATGCTAAATAAAAACAAATTTACTCATCCCTCTATATTTCTCCCCCCTTTTTAGCATTTCCCAACCAACACCTTTCACACCTCTTTCAAATCGGCTTACGCAATACCCACGGATGCTCACTAGCAGGTCCTCTAGATCGCGTTCGCGGGCACGCAATCATTCTCTCAGAATCATTCTCTCTTCTAGCAACATTCAAATCCACATCTTCTCCTCCATTCTCTCTCAGATTCACGCTATCTTCTTCACTATTACCACTCTCAATTTCATCCACAATCTCATCTATACCCTCTAACTCGTTCCCAAATACCTCCCCCAATTCTTCAACTAACCCATCCCATTCGCTCATTGACCTTTCCAATTCTTGCAACGATTCATTCATGCTTTCAATCACTCGTATATTACTGCTATGCTCTCTTACTCTTACACTTTCGCTCACCTCCAACCGTTCACTAACCCCTACACGTTCAGTCAACTCAGTTATATCAAACCCGCATATGCTATACGTTCTATTCATACCATCCCATTCATCCGTATTACACGCTTTATCACTCATTTCCACTTTGGCACTCACACCCCTATCACACAACTTACGACCATTCCGTTCACTTACGTTCTTCCCTTTCTTACGTTTTCTACCATACTCTATCAAAACAAATTGCTTCATGCGCTCGTCAGTCTTTCCAGCCCCCTCATGCAACCCCCTCATGCAACAATCCTCATTTGAACCCCCTTCACATGCATCACACGCACCCTCTTTCGTCTACATACACTTGATACATGCCCTTCCATTCCACATTCGTCACACTTCGCTCTCGGTTCTAAACACATTCTCGCATAATGCCCATTCTTACCACAGTTGCCACATATTACATTCACTCGGGTACCCCTACAACCATTAGCAATATGACCCACCTGTCCGCACCTGTAGCATTTAACCCCCCTATCTTTCGTACACTCCCTTACCAAATGTCCCGATTGCCCACACCCGAAACACGCTCCTAAAGCTCACCTACACTCATTTTTTGTATGTCCTTCCTTTCCACATCTAAAACACTTCGCTCGACTTCCACTCATCGACCTTCCCCTTTGTACACTACTATCCCTAACCTGTCCAACCCATTGTTCCCTTACAAACCCACCATTCATCCTCCCTGGCACCTCCACATTACTTGCTCTTACACTCCTATCTATTACACTATCGGCCATTCTCATTGGGCCCCTCAACACTGCATCCCTAAAGCTTCCAAACTCTGGCACTCTCTCATCTACCCCAGCCCTTACACTTACACTTCTGCTCTCTCTTTTATAACCCTGTCAAGCTCATAATCTTCTACAATTTCCAAAATTTCTCCCCAAGTCAACCTTTCATTCGTCCATCTTTTCTTCTCCTTCCGCTTCAAGTTCACAAATTCTCTAACTCCATCTGGCACTGTCCCTAACAACTTCCGTACTAACTCCCATACATTCATCTATCCCATCATCCCCAAACTTCTTCCTTGGCAACGTCTCCAGCCTACAAGCATACAGTGACAAGGTTTCCCCAGCTTTCATTCTTGCCTCATCAAATTCATTCTTCCTCTTATACTTAACACTCGCTTTCATACGCCTCACTTGCTCAACTAGTCTAGCTTTCACCTTGTCATACTCAACATCTCCCACACTCATAATAACCCTATACATATCAAGCAAAAACCCAGTCAAATATTCTCCTAATTCTCGTGCCCACACTCTCTTACTTTCCCCATACTTATCCTGACAAAACCTTTCATACTCCCTAAAGAAATCATGCACATCCCTACTTCCATACTCATTATACTTTTCACACCGGGGTACCTCCCTCACATACATAACCTTTCTCACTTCTTTCTCACTTTCGCTACTTTCACTCTGTCCTCTCATACCCTCTTCCGAATACAAAGAGTCCACTTCTGCACTTACATTCATCTTACTCATTACACTCTTCTTCCCGCTCTTTTTATCCACTTTTATCCACTCACCTCCATCCACCTCACTATCACTACTGCCTTCACCCTCTCCTTTCTTTCCTGCCTTTCCCACTTCCTTACCCTTCTTACCAGTTTCCTTTCCCTTTCCCTTCTTCCCTTTTTCCTCCCCTGACTTATCCTTACTTTCCCTCTGTTCCTTCTCTTGCTTTTCATTCCCCTTTTCCTTACCCTGCCTCTCATTCTCTCGTTTCTTACTTCCTATTCCCATATCGCTTTCATCACTCACGCTTCCATTCACTTCTTCCTCCTTTTCTTTCTCTCTTGCCCCTTCACACGTTCCAGAGAACCTGCCTCCAACAGCCCCTTCTCCAAAAACACCCTTGAACATACCTTTCATCATTTCTTCCACACCTTTCATCATTCCCTCCAACTTTTTATCCATCCTCTCTTCCATTCTCTCTTCGGACTCTTTCATCTCCCCTTTCATTTCTTCTTTTGCACTTCTTAGCATTCCCCCCATCTCCTCCAACTGACTCCTCAACTCATTGTCACTCCTCAGCCTCCCATTCTCCTCCTCCAGCCTACCCTGGAGTTCCCTAGCCACTCGGAGTTCCTCTCTCAGTTTCTCTATCTCACTCATCCTGACCTCTTACTCTCACTCTACCCACCACAAACTATCCTAACGGCTATTATACAACAGCCCCACGTTGGGCGCCAAATATTATGTGGCGGGATTTTAAAACACAAAAAAACAATACACAACACAGATACACCGAACGTATAACCACATACAATACTCACTATGATCCTCGGTTGCTGGGAGATGGTTGAGGGTGTCCACGGTCGCCAACACAGTAGACAAAATTCACAAACAACCGGAAAACAGACTTCCAACCAAAAAAAACGAGCAAAAAGAAAGAGACACATGCACAGACAACAATGACATCCAACAGAAAACACTCGACTCACGGAACATACAATAATCATGCACCACCAATGTCCGCCTTGCACAGAACTCAGCTCAAGACTCTCTCAAAACCGAAAAAAAACTCCCTCGACATTTGCACAGACAGACAGCACCGTAAACAACTAACGACCTCATCCCTCTTCCAACAACCGAAGCACTCACTAATGACAATTACACTCTCTCTCTCTCTCTCTCTCTCTCTCTCTCTCTCTCTCTCTCTCTCTCTCTCTCTCTCTCTCTCTCTCTCACAAAACGTTGGGAAATGCTAAATAAAAACAAATTTATTCATCCCTCTATAACATCTCTTCACTAAGAGCTCCTCTGCCTTAGGTTATAGTACACTAGAGTACCAAAAGCCACTGGTGCTCCCCAGGGCAAAAGTGGACAGGTAGTACCATCAGCTACCGCCAGGGTAGCTGTGAAATTTAACTGTGACTTTATATATATATATATATATATATATATATATATATATATATATATATATATATATATATATATATATATATATATATATATATATATATATATATATATATATATATATATATATATATATATATATATATATATATTCTCCGACAACTGATGTTTCTTCCTCACCAAGATTAAGATAAGAATCCGAACAAGTAAACTGTTGGTCGAGTCATTAAATTACGGCGTGTGGACTATTGAAGTCCTTCTGGCGGTGTGTTGCCACATCAGTGCTTCCAGTTGCTAGATACGGATCTCTCTCTCTCTCTCTCTCTCTCTCTCTCTCTCTCTCTCTCTCTCTCTCTGGTCTGTCAGTGAGAAAAACAGATCTATTCATTAGTAAGATGGAGAAATATAAAAGCCTGCAATTTTTGTGCTCAGGCTCAAAGGGAATGAAGTGTGCAGATGGCAACACTGTGAATCAACTTCTGCTTAAGAGAAGATTCCTTGTTTTGCAAAACGACCGCAACAAAAATAACCCCCAAATTTTGAGGATAGCTGTACCAGTAAATCAGTAGGACCACCAGCAGTAAGTGTGGAGGGGTATGCCATCACATAATGATTACGTATTGAGAATAAATTTTGTGTAATCAAGATTTTTTGTGGAGAAATAAACAGAAATGGGTGTGGGATCTGTAGTTGTTAGATAATGCAAGGAAGGGTAGTTTTGAGTGTCATAATACATACATAAATGTATGCGTATGTACAATATATTTGTATACATAAATACAAATTGTTTGGTCACGTATCTAGAAACATAGAAAGTATTTAATCCTGTAGGAAAGAATAACATATAGACATATATACGTATGTATGCATATGTTTGTATCGATACTGATGCCTGGACACGTAGCTGGTAACACAGACAGTATCTAGTCCTGTATAAAAGGTAAAGATATGGTAACCACAAGTAATCTCTATATAGGGAACATCGAATTTCTCTCCACTCTAAGGAAAACTCGAAATAGCAGGCGTTTAGATTCCCACTCTATCCATCGAGGAATGAAATCAGGAATCCGTTTCTCTCTTGTGATAACAGTCCTTGGTCGCGCCTTCCTCTTCCGAAAGGGAACTTGGTTTTCTTAAACTCGGTGCCCTCCGAGACGAACACTTTTTCCAGGAAAGTTAGACCGTAGGTATCTGGGTAACTTGCGAGACTCTTATCTGTGCGAAAGGGAAAATTTATACCGAAGAACGCATAAGAATATGTAACTTGTGGTTCGAGATGAATCCGTTTTAGTTTTCTGAGAAGGCAACTATTGTGCCGGCTTTGTCTGTCCATCCGCACTTTTATCTGTCTGCCCTCAGATCTTATAAACTACTGAGGAGGCTAGAGGGCTGCGAAATGGTATGTTGATCATCCGCTCTCTAATCATCAAACATACCAAATTACAGCCCTATAGCTTGAGCAGTTTTTATTTTATTTAAGGTTAAAGTTAGCCATAATCGTGCGTCCGGCAACGATATAACCATGCCACCACCGGGCCGTGGTTAAAGTTTCGTGGGACGTGGCTCATACAGCATTATACAGAGACCACCGAAAGATAGATCTGTTTTCGGTGTACAGAAAACTCGATTGCGCCGAAGAAACTTCTGCGCATTTTGAAAGTTTACGTATTTTATCTTAGGTTAAAGCTATAGATAACGAGAGTTATTATTGCAAGAATTGTTCTGGAGTTTCCTGATAACTAAACCTGAAATTTTAACCTTTTTCCTGTATTTTATCTTATGTTAAAGCTATACATAACGAAAGTTATCGACTAAATATTCTTGAATTGTTAAATGACTAAATCTGAAATTTATAAGTATAGATATAGCAGGGATGGAATATAGAGGTTCGGCGAAAGGCCAAGCACTGGGACCTATGAGGTCATTCAGCGCTGGAAAGGAAACTGAGAGTAAGTAGGTTTGAAAGGTGTAACAGGGGGAAGCCTCAAAGCAGTTGCACTGTGGAATAGCTGTCGGCAGAGGGTTAAGGATAGCAAGATGGAAGAAAGATAATATGAATGGAGGAGGTACAATAAAAGGAATGAAAGGGGTTGTAGCAAGGGGCCGAAGGAACGCTGCAAAGAACCTTTAGTAATGCCTACAGTGTACCTCATGAGGTGCACTGATGGCTCTACCCCCACCCCCCAACGGGAATATATAGTGGCAGCATGATAAAGGTAAAAGCATTTTATTTGCACTTAAATAAAACCTAAAAAAACATAAACTTATGACAGCTGTCATTGACCATTTAATCTGGTTCTCAAGAAGAATGATTGAGCTATAATTCTGAATTCTCGGGGATCCCGCCTGTACACTCAGAGTCATTTTATAAATTAGCTCACCAGAAAGATTTCCCCAATCAAACCTCCTTGTAACACCCAACAGTCAACCAAATTCCACACCTACTGATAACTCGCTTGCAGATTGTATACTCTTCCATTTTACGAGAAGCAAGAGTTCTGTTTTTGCGTTCTGCTTCTCTCGTTTTATGTGACATTGAAAGTCAGCAGGTTTGGGTGATTAATTGCTTTCGTCATTTTTTGTTACAAAGTGATGAATTAATTCATCATTTTGGTCAATTCTCTGCCAAATAGTGCTGTTACTGGGTCAGCTATCATAGCTAAATGTATTTTACAATTAATGCTCACTGAAAAATTTGACATTTTTTCTAACTGGAAAAACTGAAAGCTTATATAATTATAGATAATATTGTACAATCAACAATTGCCCCCATTAATGATAAAGAATTTAATAAGGTCAAGAAAGACATTAGTGAGTTATTTGCCATTACTAATACTGCCTGTGCAAAAATTCAGTAAGTGCCATTGCAACGATAATAATAATAATAATAATAGTAATAATAATAATAATAATAATAATAATAATAATAATAATAATAATAATAATAATAATAATTGTCAGCTTTTCCTACAATATTGTCATCAATATTATTGATCAAGAAATGCTCTCTCTCTCTCTCTATAATAATAGCCGTCAATTCTTCCTACAATATTATCATCATTATTCTGGATCAAGAAATGCTCTCTCTCTCTCTCTCTCTCTCTCTCTCTCTCTCTCTCTCTCTCTCTCTCTCTCTCTCTCTCTCTCTCTCTAATAATAGCCGTCAATTCTTCCTACAATATTATCATCATTATTCTGGATCAAGAAATCTCTCTCTCTCTCTCTCTCTCTCTCTCTCTCTCTCTCTCTCTCTCTCTCTCTCTGTAATAATAATAATAATAATAATAATAATAATAATAATAATAATATATTAATAATAATAGTCGTCAGTTTTTCCTACAATATTATCATCAATATTCTGGATCAAGAAATGCACTCTCTCTCTCTCTCTCTCTCTCTCTCTCTCTCTCTCTCTCTCTGCAGCAGTGAGGTAAAGGCGTCATTAAGACTAATTCGAAGAGATGGGAAGGATTTTACTAAGTCCGTTACAAACGAAGGGTCTCGCTTGATGTAAGCAATCTGGCCTCCGCGATTAGACTCTGGCGATAAATAGCTTCATGATTCGTAGGAGAGCTCACGCCCGCGACGCCCTTGCTTTCATGAAGGCGTCTTCTCTTTCTCTCTCTCTCTCTCTCTCTCTCTCTCTCTCTCTCTCTTTGTAAGAATTTTAATTTGTGAACTTGGGCTTTCATTGGCTTATTTGGATTTCATAAGATAGTTGGCGCTGTTTGAATCATAAATATATTGTTTATTAAATAATATATTGCTGGCTTACTAATATTTTATATATATATATATAATATTTTATATATATATATATATATATAAAAATATATATATAGATATATATATATATATATATATATATATATATATATATATATATATATATATATATATATATATATATATATATATATATATATATATATATATATATATATATATATATATTTTATATATATGTATATATATATAAAATATATATATATATATATATATATATATATATATATATATATATATATATATATATATATATATATATATATATATAGATAGATAGATAGATAGATATACATATATATATACATATACATATATATGTGTGTGTACGTGTGTCTGTACTTTCTGGCTCACCTCCCGTCACGAAATAATGTTACATAATGTTATGTAACCGTTTGGAAGTGCAAAGATTCGATCGATAACTGTAATAAAAATTATATTCAAATTAATAAATCAACAAGCAAACACCTACAAATTACTCTCTTTGTCATATATCTCATCGTCATAATTATAAAGACTTAATTTACGAAATATTTTCAAGACTATTGACAGTAACATTTAATTACATGAATACGATTTTTTTGTTATTTTTATTATTTACCATAACAGTCCCCTTTCCTCACTAAACGCCTTATAACTCGAGTCCTGTAGGATATTGACAATAATCTAATCTTAACAAGCTTATTCTTTAATGTACCCGAGAAACCATATCTCTAATTGATTTCTTTTCGGTATATTTAATCAGCATATTTTTCCAATACCGCGCTGGGTCCTAAATTTAGGGGCTAATTCCTGTTTTGAAAGTATGAGAATCTTTGATGGTGAAAATGCTTATTTTCCAGGCTCAGTGTTTCAGTTATCTTGTCACGAATTTTGCTTGTCTGATCCGTGGCAATAATGGTTCTCTTTATCCTTTGTCTTTAGTTAGTGTTTTTCATTTGTTTCACAGATTGCTTCTGTTTCTTAATTATTCTGACCCGACCTCTACGAGCATTTTTTGAGGGTGTATCTGTTCAAACCACATCAATTTGCTATTTCTGAGTTACAAGTTTGTAAATTTTAGAAAGTGGTACATCAACTTAACAGACCTCAACTTAGCTGATATTTTGCACTTACCAGAGAAGTCCAGTAGGAACGATAAGGTTATTGGACAGTAGACGAGGCTTTCCTCTTTGCGCATCATTTTAGGAAACATTACCCACTGACTTTGCTCTCTCTCTCTCTCTCTCTCTCTCTCTCTCTCTCTCTCTCTCTCTCTCTCTCTCTCTACATTATCTTTTATTGACATTACTTAATCCAGCACTGTGCTGTACAAAACATTAGTGTTACACAGTTTTCAGTTTGTGGGCATGAGTACAGGGCACGTCCACATATGCATCATGTTAGGATAAACTGTGTACTTAGAATGTGTTTGCGTGCCTTTTATGCTCTCTCTCTCTCTCTCTCTCTCTCTCTCTCTCTCTCTCTCTCTCTCTCTCTCTCTCTCTTCATGAAAATTTTGGGGTAATTTTTAAAAAAAAGAAACAATGTTTGTTTTTTTGTATATTGTATGGGATTTGTTTGCAGTACTTTACACATATTGTAATCTTACGTAGATACAGTTATGTACACATGTTGATAGAAGCAATTAATTTTTCAGATATATCTGAATGTGACTGATAAGTGATTCAGTATTTCAAACTGAATGATAATTACAAAATAAATGTTAGGATAGGCTAGTACAGTTGATAATTTATACGGAATTGCATTAGACTATAAGCTATGAGAGTTAGCCCGGGTTTACCATATCATATAGGGCTTTGTTACTTACCGGATTTCATTACTCCACGGAAGGGTAAGACGACCCCCCAGGCTGTTCATTAAGTAGGTGAAACTGTACCAATAGAACAGTGTCTTGACATACGGGGATTTTCTGTAAGTGAAGGTAAAAGATTTTTTGTGTTAATCTTTCATACAATTCCCATTGAATTTCAGTAACACGATCAGATTAGGCTTCAGTTAAAATGTTAGTTAAAAATTTAGCTTGAAAACTTTAATACTGTAATGTGAAATTGTTGACTTTCATTTGGCTATAAAATTTAATTAGTAGGCTCTTTATTTCTTAGCACAAGAAAATAAAACTGATAATTATTGGGAAAAGTGTGCCTGTAGTGGCACCAGAATTCAAGAAGAGTATAACAATATCCAGTGTCTCCTTAGTTATGGTGTATCTTGAGGACATTGCAATCTAGGTTTGATAAACTCTGAACTTCAAGACTTCCAGCTATGCAAATTTTCCCCACTGGAAAACATTTGAAAAGGTCTCAGATAGCAATGTTTTTGCTATCTGTCATAGCTGTAGGCACTAGATATAGAAATGAGATATATTTCTGAGCTGGTATAATATAGGCATTGTCCATGCTTCTACCTTTCAACCTTACATTCCAACTAGACTTCCTTTTTATGATCTTGAATTTGCACACTACATTACACATTCAAGGCCGTTTCTTCAGTCTCCTGTTGAGGCTGTTACTTAGAAGCATTTCAGATTCACAGCACAACTTGGAACTTCGAGTTGCACACTTTTGCACTGTAGAAGCAGTTCTGATCATTTGATCACTTGAACACTTGACAGCAGAAAACGTGCACTTTTTTTACTGTAATAAAGCCAACATGCTTTGTTGATGAAGTTTCTCTCTCTCTCTCTCTCTCTCTCTCTCTCTCTCTCTCTCTCTCTCTCTCTCTCTCTCTCTCTCTCTCTCTCATTGTTTTACCAAATCAGTTCCACATGACGTTTGTGCTTTTCCAAAGCTGACATGGTTCTCTGAAATGCCTTTTCACTACATATTGCTGAAACTACCTTGTACACCTTTTTCTGTACTGGAGGAGTCTTGGACACCTAACATGATTTACGTGAATCCCCCCTTGCCTCGCCACTTCCCCAGCACAGGACACACCATCAAGATGCATTTGCCATTACTTCCAGACACAGGGATTAAGTACTTAACATTCTTGACATTCTTCCATACGAATTCTTTAAACACACCCACTCATATTTTGATCTTAGAATGTTAAGGTATGAAACTGAGGTAAATTTTTGGATGTAAAGATTGTGTTGTTCACCCAATTCTTAAGTGAATTCTAAAGATTTTTGTCACAAATAGTTCAGGTTTTGTAACATGATTTAAATTGTGAGTTTCATCTTCTCTTACTTTTTGAGGAAGGAGGATTTTTGTACGATATTTAGTACTGAGTACAAAGTGAGAACTAGAGCGGTGTCTGTAAACATTCATCTGTAAACCTGAACAGTTGAAAAGAAATTGAAAATAGAATTTTGCTCATTATCAAGGGCCGTAGGTTGAAATATAAAAGTCCTCATATTTTTACATTGTGTAGATAGAAAACAAAACTGGAAATGCTTCAAATAAATAACTCCTTGGGGTCAGCATGGCAGTGCCCCGAGGAGGGAGTGCCCTCAGCAGAGGTATAAGCAGTCAGTTGTCAGCAATGAAGCCGACTCAAAGGGCTGTTTTCTAAGCTGACAGCTGATTGCCGAGGTGGGAATAGCTTTATACGCTTCCCTTGTTCTTTCCCCAGATGTAGCCTATTCCAGTTTTCTGAAGAATGTATAGACCCGTCAGATGTCATTATATACAAGGAGTCCAAGGAGTGTGTGCAAAGGTTGCTGCTGAGGCAAGCATTAAATTACTTTAACTCTATGGTTGCACTGGTATACAGTAGGCTACAAGCAAATGCTTACTTGGCATGCAGTTATGATCTGGTGTAGTAAGCCTGTAGATAATTTTGCTGCTAGAGTTTTGTATCAAACGATGCATGATGGTCAAAAAATCCCTATTTCATTTTTTCTGTTTTAAGTTTTCTTTGGGAATGCAAGCGGGAATTTTCCCGTCTTTACAGAGTTTGAATTGTATTTTATCTCAGAAAAGAACAAAAAAGTGAAATCTTGTGGTTATGATGTATGTATTTTAAAAATAACTATGGCACTGTTGGCTTTTTAGCTGGCAGAATTATTTTCTTAGAGGTGTGTATAAATTTTCCTTGTGAATATTTTTGGATATGGTTACTTGATCTGTCAAGAGATATTTTCATATAAAATTGACTTATTTTTATAATGGATAATTGACGAAAAGGATTTTTTGTATGGTTAGGTCCAACATACTCTATGTGCATGATTTAGAATTCTTCTGTCATTTTCTAGAAGTTACTTTAGGGACATTTTTTCATTCTGAATTGTCACATTTTACTTATCAGTTCATGATTAGATTCTGCTGTTTAAAATGCCATTTCCTGGCAAAGTTCAAGTGAATTGGGTTCAAAATTCTAACTTGTAGGGCATCAGTTACTGAGATTAGAGTGCTTATTTTCATGGCCAGAATTAGTCGTTTTATTTTTATGTTGGATTTGACTGATTATCACACGCTGGTTTTTTAATAATAGTTTTCATAAAATTGTTTCACACGTCCAGTATTGTATACGATTTATATCTTGCCAGATATAAAATATTTCAGTCAGAGCATTTACAGAGTTAAAAGTCATCTTAAAAGAACATTTAAAAGAATATCGTCTGATGGTCTGGTATGTGATAAGACTTTCAATTATATTTTGGACACATACCATCCTTGCAAAAGGGGGTGCCAGCTTGGGGCTCAAATACCTTCTCGTCTTAGGCGTCCACGCACATTATTGTACTTGAAATGAAGAAGGGACACATAACACATTGGCCCTTTTAGAAATCTTTGTGAAAAACCTTTCAAGTTCATCTCATTTGAGGAATTAGACAAAACCAACTGGGTGTGGAATTTTGATGGAAGGCATTGATATTTGACAAATCTTTGAACAAGGCAGCGTGTCAGAATGTGGTATGGATATTTGGGAAAGGTCACTAAACTGCACTAAATATCTGACCAAAATGCTGATGGGATTTTGATGCTGTGACGTAGTATCCAGAACCACACTGAAGGCTGAAGATTCATTCATGTTAAAATGATGGTTTTTTGCTCTCATTTAATGGGATGAGGAAACAGTCCTCCATTTTAGGTTACCTTTCTAATTTAAGACGTATGTAATAAGAAAGTACTCTTTATTATTAAGAAAATACTTGTCAATTGTCTAATGGTGTTCACAGGTTTCCTCTGAAGGTCTGTAGGCAAAGAAATTTTTGTTGGTTTACTGAGCTTTGTGTTGGTTCTCAGAATAGGAAATGCGTGTCCCTGACATGAGGTACTTAAGTAATGGCGGTTCTGTTTTGGACCATTTGGTTGCTTGGAGAATATGTGATGTGGGACTTGATTTAATGGCGGTACTGTTTTGGACCATTTGGTTGCTTGGAGAATATATGATGTGGGACTTGATTTAATGGCGGTACTGTTTTGGACCATTTGGTTGCTTGGAGAATATGTGATGTGGGACTTGATTTAATGGCGGTACTGTTTTGGACCATTTGGTTGCTTGGAGAATATATGATGTGGGACTTGATTTAATGGCAGATACTGTTTTGGACCATTTGGTTGCTTGGAGAATATGTGATGTGGGACTTGATTTAATGGCGGTACTGTTTTGGACCATTTGGTTGCTTGGAGAATATATGATGTGGGACTTGATTTAATGGCGGTACTGTTTTGGACCATTTGGTTGCTTGGAGAATATGTGATGTGGGACTTGATTTAATGGCGGTACTGTTTTGGACCATTTGGTTGCTTGGAGAATATGTGATGTGGGACTTGATTTAATGGCAGTACTGTTTTGGACCATTTGGTTGCTTGGAGAATATGTGATGTGGGACTTGATTTAATGGCGGTACTGTTTTGGACCATTTGGTTGCTTGGAGAATATGTGATGTGGGACTTGATTTAATGGCAGATACTGTTTTGGACCATTTGGTTGCTTGGAGAATATGTGATGTGGGACTTGATTTAATGGCGGTACTGTTTTGGACCATTTGGTTGCTTGGAGAATATGTGATGTGGGACTTGATTTAATGGCGGTACTGTTTTGGACCATTTGGTTGCTTGGAGAATATTGATTGGGACTTGATTTAATGGCGGTACTGATTTTGGACCATTTGATTTGGAGAAATGGTGGGACTTGATTTAATGGACTGTTTTGGACCATTTTGCTTGGAGAATATGTGATGTGGGACTTGATTTAATGGCGGTACTGTTTTGGACCATTTGGTTGCTTGGAGAATATATGATTGGACTTGATTTAATGTGATGTTTTGGACTTGGAGAATATTTGATGTGACTTGATTTATTCTTGGAGAATATGGGACTTTATTTAAACTGTTTTGGACCATTTTTGCTTGGAGAATATTGATGTGGGACCATTTAATGGCGGTACTGTTTTGGACCATTTGGTTGCTTGGAGAATATGTCATGGGACTTGATTTAATGGCGGTCTGTTTTGGACCATTTGGTTGCTTGGAGAATATGTGATGTGGGACTTGATTTAATGGCGGTACTGCTTTGGACCATTTGGTTGCTTGGAGAATATGTGATGTGGGACTTGATTTAATGGCGGTACTGTTTTGGACCATTTGGTTGCTTGGAGAATATGTGATGTTGGACTTTATTTAATGGTGGTACTGTTTTGGACCATTTTGTTGTTTGGAGAATATGTGATGTGGGACTTGATTTAATGGTGGTACTGTTTTGGACCATTTGGTTGCTTGTAGAATATGTGATGTGGGACTTGATTTCAGTGCTTTGAGAATATTCAGATGTATAACTGGTTTACCTTTATCATTGCTCCAGATGGCAGTGGATTTGTGTCAGGGATTTTTTAAAATTTTTATCTACTGAAATTTTATTATTACAGTCGAAGCAGCCCATACATAAACAGTATTGTCATTCAAAAGGCCTGTTGAAGATATGTAGTTTAGGATTAAACAAGTTTTTTTATGATGATGGTTTGTTTTGATCAAGTCCTTGCTCGTGATAAGCAGGAAATCAAAGTTTTAGTTAAGGATAAAGTTTTGGAATATGATAAATAAAAGATTGGAGATCCCTGGAAACGAGATGGATGACAATGTTGAGGTGGATCCTTGGAAAGAGTTGAAAGTGAGCAAATAAAGGTTGGGTGTTTGTAAAATAACTGATAAAGCCATGAAAAGTTGGATGAGGCGGTATGGTCATTATTTTTGCAGGCATGAGGATGCTCTGGTTAAGAAAGCTTATGACGTGCCCATGCAGAGTAGAAAAAGTAGAGTTAAGCAAAGAATTAGATGAAGCTGCAGAGAGGCATGAAACTGCTGGGCATAGAACCTGCAGATATCCAGAATAGAATTCTGTGGAGAAGGAAGTCGTAAGAGGCAGACTTTATAGGAAGATGGGTTTAAGGTCATGCAAAGAAGTAGAAATTAAAGATTCTAGTTTCGTGTTTTTGGAGTATTGGAGAAAATAAGCTTGGTAAATGTTAAGAGGTGTGCGTAGTGATTTTCTTTTAGTTTGTGATGGTACATTTTGATCCTCAGGAAAGCTTGATAAGTCCAACTTGTAATTTGTAAAGCTAAACAGTTACTGGATTTTTTATTTGGTCAGTGTACGGTGGTTTATGGAACACTGACAGGATTGTGCATGACATTGGTGTTGGACATTTGGTGTGTGTTGGTCATTACCGAGTTTAATGTTTTGGCATTGTTTGTGATATCTAGTTTGAGACTGCTTGTGTACTTTTCTCAATATTAATTTCAGCTCCATGTACTGTTTGTGATAATTTAGGATTGTCTTGTTGGTGCTCTGTGACAGAATCAGGATTCATCATTACTAATATATATTGATGCTGGCGTTTGAAACAAGTCCAGGATTCAAAAGAAAAATGATCTGAGATCAACTGGAATTTGGAAAGTCTTTACTTTTGAAAGATTTGGGTTTAGGAGACTTGTTAGCTTTATGCAGTTTATTTCAGAAAGTCTTTTAGTCTGTGGTACTCTCACATTTCAGTATGTACGCTAAGTATGATAGTCTGTGAGGTTCGATATTTATCATTCAGGATTTTTTTCTTTTTTGTGATGCATGTAGGAGGTTTGTCTTTGTATGATACTTTCACTTTTTAAAAAGTGTTCATTTGGGAAAATTAGTTTGAGAAAGTCTTATTCTTCATGATACTTTGCCTCGAGAAGGTAAACTAGTTTGTGATGTTCTCCCTAAAGTAATTCTGAAAGGTTGCACAATATTTGCATTTATAATCTTTAAGCGATGCCTTTACCTTTTTTGTAGTCTGTTGGGTTTGTTTTCTCTGCCTTCAGGAAATCTGGTAACTTTAATGGTTTTGCCTTCAAGAAGTTTGTTAACTTGAATGGTTTTACCCTCAGGAACTCTGTTAACTTCAGTGGTTTTACCTTCAGGAAGTCTGTTAACTTGAATGTTTTGCCTTCAGGAAGTTTGATAACTTCAATGGTTTTGCCTTCAGGAAGTCTGACTTTATTGGTTTTTCCTTCAGGAAGTCTGTTAACTTGAATGGTTTTGCCTTCAGGAAGTCTGCTAACTCAAAGGATTTGCCTTTAGGAGTTCTGCTAACTTCAATGGTCTTACCTTCAGGAAGTCTTATAACTTGATGGTTTTGCCTTCAGGAAATCTGTTGACTTTAATGGTTTAGCCTTCAGGAAGTCTGTTGACTTTAATAGTTTAGCCTTCAGGAAGTCTGTTAGCAGTACCTTTGCTTTTAAGATGTCAGAATTTGTGAGTTTTTGCATAAAAGGTTTGTAAGTTTTTTTTTTTTTTTTTTGGTTAGAAAGTCTGTTGCTTGGTGATTTTTGCTGGAAGTCTGTTAGTTACTTTTCTAGCTAGAAACTATCAGTTTTTGGTCATGAAATTTGTTTGTTCATGCTTTGTCGGGTTGGTTTTTCCACAAAGTTTTTAAAGTTATTCTCTCTACCAAGAAGTCTTCTGGTCTGAGGTTTTTGCTTAGAATGTACATCAGTCTAGGATTTTTTTCCTGGGGTTCATGAGCTACTTGCTTTGCTTAAAATATCAAACTCGTGAGTGTTTGCTCAGAAAGCACGTTAGTTCGTGAGTATCTCACCTTGAAAGTCTGTAAATGTGTGATAGTTAAATTTTCCTATAAAATGGTTATTTGGCAAGTACTTGCGCCTTGAAAATGTTTCAGTTTTGGAGAGGTTACTTGAAAGTATTTTTAGCTCAATGTTATTCTTAAGAGTTTATGCTTAGGAAAAGTATAAATTTGGTAGGGTTTTTTGAAAAAAAAAAAAAAGTGCAAGTTTGGACAAGGTTTTTGTGAATTAAATCTGCTGATTCAGGGGACGTTTCAGTTTATGAATTTTTGGTTACAAAATCTGTTGGTTTACAAGTTTGATGTCCAGAAAGTGTCAGTTTAGTCTTTCTCAGAAAACCTGAACATACTGAAACTTAGCTACAGTAGGCAGTCTCCTGGAATTAACATGTCAAAGGTAAGTCTAGGATAAGGGCAATAAGCTTTCCAGGAATATTTTTGTAACCAGTGCTCGTTGGTCATGACTGTAGTCATGGTGATCCTCTTGTAATGTTCAATACGACAAAGTTCATTATTCTGTAGCACTGTACTTATGATCAATACAAAGCTGCGGTGTTTGGTGTCCTTAAAACTTGCTCTAGTGAGGATGTATGGGCCAGTTTTGTTGAGCAACAAAATATTGTTCCCTTCATGTTCAGTATTATACAGCTCTTTTCATTTGTAGGCAGTCTTTATTGACCTACCCTTGTTCTGATAAGCAAAACAAACTCGAATATTTAGTCTTGTTTTGGTGAGCAACACGAAAAAACCGTTCATAATCGTGCAGCCTTGTTCTGGTGACAATACAAAACTGCTTTTCATAAGCTTGCCAAAACTGAAAGGTGAAAGATTTAAGAAGAATCCCAACTTGAAAACACCCAAAGGAAGGTTACAGTCAGGTGCTGGACATTCCTCCCTGATTACCTGTTGATGTGGTTGATTTCTCTCTCTAATTACCTAGCAACGGGATGGAATCTTGTAAGACGCATCACACAGAACCTAAACTGGCCTGGTGGTCCATGTGTAAGGTGACGGCGACGTCAGTCCGACCTGCTGTCCTGCTGGGGGAGGAAGAACTCGGGGCAGGAGGACATAAGCTTTGCACGTCTCCGACCATTTACCTGACTCAATCACTTACATTGAATGGTGTCATGGGGCCCTAAGACGAAATGGTGGTTTTTTTGGGAAGGGGGTTTTGCCTCAAGGCACACTTGTTACACCGAAGGGGTTTGGGCCGCTTGTCTGCTTTTGTAGGTACTTTATGTGTCTTGGTGTAATTAATTGCTCTTGTTGTGACAAAGACAAATGGATGACTTGTGATTTGAAATAAAATAAAGTTAATTAACTGTTTTTGTTTACTTGTTAAATTCCTATAATTCTCTTGTTCACAAAGACATCTGAGGGTATAAATTAGTATTTCATACTTTGCAAATAAATCTTGCAGTACCAAATTAAACATATGACTTAAAGTTATGAAATGATTAATTGAATTTAAGTCACAGAAATTTGGTTCTTAATGATTAAGTCTTTTTGGTGCATGAAATTAATAGGCTAAGCCTTAAAAATGTGATCTTAATTTAAAATGCTGCCAGTGTTAAATAATGAATAAGCAGAAATGTAAAGTGAGGATATATATAACTGAAAAATGAGAGTGTAATGGAAATTTGATTTTGCAAAATGTTGAAATATCAGCAAATACATTAAGTAATCAAAGTTAATCACTTCATATTTTAAAAGTTCTGCCAAACTGAAATCTTCCAATGGTCAAAAGAAAAATGGCCCTCAAATCATGGAACATGGTGTTTTACAGGTTGGAATCAAAAGCATTGTGTCATCAAATTTACTTCAAAAAAGTTAAGTCAGGCAAGACTGTTTGAAGAAACAAAATCTAATGATATACGTATTAAGTGAAAATTGGTCGTATAAGTTTTAAAAAGTTCAGCTAAATGGCACTAATTTGAATAATCTAAGAATGTGAAGTCATTCATATCGAGTATTTTCTACATCGGAAGGGGTGTTACAGCAGAATATTCTCTGACATATTTGAGTATCTTGCCATCAAATTTCACATCATGTAGCCAGTGCTTATGGCAAAATTGAAGTTTCGTGTTCGTAACACAATTATGAAAACGGCACAGCCCAAATATTGCATCCAGTCTCGATATTTTGACACCAAATTTGACAGCAAAATGCTGACAGATGCCAGGGAGCGGGCTGTGTGATGCCCTTGAAATGTACAAAGTTATTTTAGTCAAATCGTCACTAAAAAGAATAAGTTCAGTTATATATAAATATCTCTAAAATTGACGATTTAATAGCTGTATCAAGTAATATTTACGAATGAATTATCCTTCACGGCTCTAGGTAAAGTGTTCTGTCAAGTACAAAGTCGATGTCAAATGGCCAAGACGATCGTAATATATTATCGTAGTCAGCGTCTTCTTGTACGCGTTCCTTCGTTTTCTATGAGGTTTTAATCTCTAACATGAGACCCATTTTCTATAAGAAGGCATCAGAGAAACTCACGCTCTCGAATCCCAGTGAAAACGAAAAGCAGAAAATTGGATGGGATTATTTTAGGAGGGGCCATTATACTTCGAAACGAACCTCTGGTGGCATAAGTCAACGGGTTTTTCATGTCATGCTTCGTTGAGACGCTACATGCCGGGTCAACCTTTGCCTGAATACGAAAATGCCACAGACATAGGAATGAACAGAGGCTTGGGCTTGTCTCGGTGGTAGCCTATATAGCCTTACCCCGACCCAAGCCCCCACCCCCTTGGAGTCTGTGACTTCTAGAAGTCTCTCGTAACATTCTTCGGTAACAAAGAAAACCGGAATAGATCTGGGAAGGCACAGAAGTGTATGAAGCCATTCCCACCTCGGCAATCGGCTGTCAGCTTAGAAAACAGCCATTTTGAGTTGGTTTCAGTGCTGGCAAATGACTGCTTACACCTCTGCCGAGGGCACTCCCTCCTTCGGGGCATTGCAACTTGGGCTCCAAGGGGTAAAAAGAAAAAATACATAGCATTTTTTGTTACGAATAACCACCCAAATTTTAACCTCAATTCTTAGATTTAAATAAAAGCTAGTCCGGATATTCCATTGTTTTTATTTCCTCTCTATGCTACAGTTTGCTTTCACAAAAAATATTTATGGCGTCACTACCCGTTTTACCGTGACGTCGTTAGAAGATAGGCCTATATGGCACACGTGACGGCTAAGTCTCCTATTTAAAGAGTAAAAGTTTATATTTGTGTAGGGATAAATAGCAAATTTTAAAAGTCATATTTTTCCTAACATACATACAAACCTGAAGGTCTGTACATTTATGGCCCGTCTCAGCCACCCCTCACTCTGGTACCTGGGCCGCAAGGCAAAGTGGAGTACAGACCTACAGGTGGGTGGGGCTTCCCCTGCCTGTTGGTAGTTAACTACCTTGTCAATAAGTGTGAATGGCCGTCCCAGCTTGGGTCGCAAGCTAAAATCCCTGTGTGAAGAACTTTAGGTTTGTATGTTAGAAAAAATGCAAATTATTTTTAAAATTTGCTATTTTTAAAAGAAAAATATTCGTGATGAAATATATGGAAGCTCAGATTTCTGACCCAGGATTTCTGATAACTCTTCCGGAGGGAACTGTGATAAGTATTATTGAGTGTACCTTAAGAAAACATAATACGTTTAGGAGTAAAGGCTAAAGTTTTCAAGGTCACTGAAGCTCCGTAACGAGGTAGATAATCTTATTAACTACAATTAACAGGACTATTACTGAGCCTTTTGTCAAAAGAATGCCTCAAGAAATTACTCTTAAAAGTATATTGAAGAAATCATGATATGGGAACCAAGAAAAATGATAATGGTGAAGATATACTCTGAGGGATATATGCAAGAATTTGGAATGGAAAACCACTTGTAAGCAAATGATTATTAAGTGGTACAGCATTATTTCAGTGAGTACTTGAGGCGTACAGCTAATAACATCCACGTTGCAGGTTGTTTGAGAGCAAGATTATGTCCATCAGAGAGGAGAGTCTTGTGAGACACGACAGAATGAGCAAAGCAGTTCCAATGAACTGTTGGTTTACAGACTTTTACTGTATGTGTGGACAACTGCCCATCTGAAAGACTTGGAAATCAAAGTGTCTAGTGAAATCATGACCTCAATATGGGCTCAGTATGATTGATGGGTTTGCCATGAACAATAAATTAAAAGCTCCAGTTTTATGTAAATTTTCTACTAATCTTTTACTTTCTCTCATATTTCAGACTTTCCATCCTTAAACAAGAAGTTGTCGATTTGCGTGGTCAAGGTTTCAGAAATGAATGGGCTTCCAGTGATGAATTTAAGTGGAAGTTCCTGTGAGGTTTTGAATAAATTCTTAAAATAGTAAATGGAAAATTCTAGATATCAGATTTGTGCATTGGTGAAAGAAGAAAAGGGAGAAAATAAAATAGGAACAAAATGAATGTGATAGAAGCAATGAATAACAATAGAAGAAAGTAAAATAGTTGGTAATCCCGTAAATAAAAAACAAAGTTGAAGGACCAGAGGCTAAAATGAGCATCTCGGAATATCAGTTGAAAAGCGAGACCGAGGATCCAGTATCCCCGTCTCTCGTCAAGAATGAAAATGTAGGTTTAGTGGGCAGTGATACCCCAGCCAGCTATGCCTCTGCCTCATTGGATCCAATGACGGAAATCAAGTCGGAAATCAAGACGGAAGTGGAGGTGTGTTATGTGTCTGATGGCGAGGTGAAGTATCACTGTGAGGATTTTACATCAGCATTCGGAGATGAAGGCGATTCGCTGCCTGTCAGAAAGAAAGTTGATAAGGGGAAGCCCTTCGTGTGCAGGGAATGTGGGAAAGCCTTTTCCACAAAGACCCACGTGGAACGACACGTTTGGATCCATACCGTGGAGAGGCCATATACGTGCAATGACTGTGGGAAGTCGTTCTCCCAGAAATCAAATATCAAGGAACACATGCGAATCCATACAGGGGAGAGGCCCTTCACCTGCAAGAACTGTGGAAAGTCGTTCTCCCAGAAAGGCAATCTCAAGACCCACATGGCAATCCACAGGGGGGAGAGGGCCTTCACCTGCAAGGACTGTGGGAAGTCATTCTCCCAGAAAGGCAATCTTAAGTCCCACATGGTGATCCACAGTGGGGAGAGGGCCTTCACCTTCAAGGACTGTGGGACGTCATTCTCCCAGAAATCGTACCTCAGGGCCCACACGGCAACTCAAATGGGGGAGAGGGCCTTCACCTGCAAGGACTGTGGGAAGTCGTTCTCCAAGAAATCGCTTCTCGAGCGCCACGTGAGAGTCCATCTTGGGGAGAAGCCATTTGCTTGTAAGGACTGTGGGAAGTTGTTCTCCCAGAAAGGCAATCTCAAGACCCACATAGCGATCCACACGGGGGAGAGGGCCTTCACCTGCAAGGACTGTGGGAAGTCGTTCTCCCAGAAATGGTATCTTAAGGTCCACATGGCTACCCACACAGGGGAGAGACCCTTCACCTGCAAGGACTGTGGGAAGTCATTCTCCCAGAGATCGTCTCTCGAGCACCATATGAGGGTCCATCTTGGGGAGAAGCCATTTGCTTGCGAAGAGTGTGGGAAAACATTTTCCTGGAGGAAGAGCCTGAAACAACATTTCTTGACTCACACAGGCGAGAAGTCCTTCAGATGCGCTGACTGTGGGAAGTCATTCTCCAAGAAAGGCAATCTCAAGGCCCACATGGCGACCCACAGCAGGGAGAGGGCCTTCGCCTGCAAGGACTGTGGGAAGTCATTCTCCCAGAAATCGTATCTCAAGGCCCACATGGAGATCCACATGGAGCAGAGGCCCTTTGCCTGCAAGGACTGTGGGAAGTCATTCACCCAGGAATCGCATCTCAAGCTCCATATGAGGATCCATCTTGGGGAGAAGCCATTTGCTTGTGAAGAATGTGGAAAAACGTTTTCCAGGAGGAACAGCCTGAAACTACATTTCCTGACTCACATGGGAGAGAAGCCCGTCAGATGCACTGACTGTGGGAAGGTGTTCTTACAGAAGTCACATCTGAAGGTCCACACGAGGCCATTCGTCTGCAAGGGTTGCACTACCTCTTTCTCTTTGGACCCATTGATGGAAATCAAGACGGAAGTGGAAGCGTGTGTTACGAGTCCAATGGTGACATGAAACATCACTATGAGGATTTTACGTCAGCAACTGGAGGCGAAGACGATTTGGCATGCGTCACGTCAGAAAGGAAGTCGATAAGGAGGAGTCCTTCGTGTGCAGGGAATGTGGGAAAGCCTTTTCCTGGAGGAGCGACTGGAACAACATTTCTGGATCCAGGAAGGAGAGGCTTGATTTGCGCATGAGGAGGCATTAAAGTCACTGATTGATTGCGAGCTGTCCTCCAATGATTCATTGACCTTAATCACTGATTCTGACTACTGTATGATGCACTTGTTCCTACACAAATACAAACCTTCGGCCTTTACATAGGGATTTTGCTTGCGAATGCGAGCTGGAACAGCCATTACCTTGCAAACGAGGTCATTAGCTCTGATGGTAGGGGGTAAACCCCGCCCACTCGTTGGTCAGCACTCCACTTTGCTTTCGGCCGTCGTCGAGTCAAGATGTCTGCTGCGTTCTCTGCCCAACTGCCATTTGACTTTCTTTTTGTTTTTGTTTTTATGAGATATGAGTATGTTTATTTGTTTGCCTTATATCTATAATGCAAATCCCAAACTTGCAACAGCCTGGGTAGAGGATAAGTATACCTTAGTTTTACCAGACCACTGAGCTGATTAACAGCTCTCCTAGGGCTGGCCCGAAGGATTAGACGTATTTTACGTGGCTAAGAACCAATTGGTTACTTAGCAACGGGACCTACAGCTTATTGTGGAATCCGAACCACATTATAGCGAGAAGTGAATTTCTATCACCAGAAATAAATTTTTCTAACTCTTCATCAGCCGGCCGGGGGAATTGAACTCCGGCCCATCGAGTGACAGTCTGAAGCTCAACCGACTCAGCCAACAAAGGGCTTCCTGGGTAGAGGAAACCTTTGCTTTTTAGGCATTGTGCTGATAAACAAATCTTATAATCAGTTCCTCTCCTCGTTAGAGATAAACCTTCATTCTCTGTGTGCATCATGCAGGGAGCATGATTGCAGCCAATAGTCCATGTATTGAGTGTCGTGTCTGGCTTTCCGAACGGTGGATGAAGTTTGCCTGGGAGGAGAAGAGAGAGAAGTAGGTTTCTTTGGTGTCATCAGGACACAGCACTTCACCAATTACACCTAGGATTCTCTCTGATTCCTTTTTTGCCCAAGGCAAACTTCCATCTGCTGTTGCTACTCCTAAGGGAGTGGTTTTCTCCTTCGATGTCTCCTACTGCATTGTTAGTAGAGAGCCAACGTAGGGAAATGGTTGACTGGTTTGACTTCTCTCTGCAGTGGTCTCTCTTCATTCGGAGGTGGGATTATCCTCCTCGGGGCGAAGGGAGATTGCCTCCCTTAACCCAACTTGTTTTTCAGGTGTTGTGGTGCCTGAGGGGCTTAGGGCGTCCCTAGGCCTCCCAGGGGAGCCAAGCGTTGAGGGCTTGATCTACCACTTGAAGACCTCCAAAGACCTTCCAGTACTGCTGCAACTGTAACTGTGACTACCGTACCTACAGTACTGCAGTCTATGGGTATGGTGCCTAACGGTTTGAGGGCCAAAACTGTGTCATGCCTCCGGTAGTGTGCCCTCAAATGTTACCCGCCACAGTAATACCACGATCTTATGTACTTCAAGTTGCGCAAATTCACAGACACGTGAACTTTTTGTTGGAACCTAACTGATTGGCATATGCGATTTTTTCACAGGCACGCGACATTTGCAAAATCCTTGAGAAACCCTGCAAAAGTGGTTATGTTTAAATTTGGAAGTAATTTATAAGTTTTCATGCTTTTATGTGTAAAATTGGTATGAAAAACTTGTATTATTTTTATTTTTATACATAAATACTGTATGATACAAAGGTAACCTAGCATACTTTACGTTAAAATCCAGTAAAGTCAATCAAAGTCATAAAACAGCTGTCGATGTAAACCTCTCTCTCTCTCTCTCTCTCTCTCTCTCTCTCTCTCTCTCTCTTGGTACTTAATATTTTCTCTGATGTATGAGTAGTATTTTTGTCTCCCTCTCTCTCTCTCTCTCTCTCTCTCTCTCTCTCTCTCTCTCTCTCTCTCTCTAAGGTAAGAGAGAGATTTTTGTGCGTATGTAGCATGTGTTTATTTGTTTTGTATACTTTAGTTTAATAGATAAATGTGACATTACTTTATTATTAATTTTTTTGTATTATCTATGCTATAATTACAACTTCTTGCATTTCTATAGTAAATTATTTAAGATTTTAAAAGAATAATATGGATTCCAGTCTTCTCTGATGATGGAGCAAGGAGGGGGTGTAACCTAGCTGTCAATTATCTTGACATTGACTGCAAAGAGGAGAAAATGATGGTCAAATAAAATACCGCTTCAGAAGGGATTTCTCTTTCTCTCAAGTTATTCTCTCCTTCTCCGTTGCAAATCATGAATAACTTCTCTCTCTCTATTTGCAAAGTTATTATCTCTTTCTCTGTCATAAAACATGAATAATTTCCCTCTTGATATTTAACTAAGAACAACCACAATAATTCATGAATAATTTCACCCTTATGATATTTAACATATGACAACCCCTAATCGGTACTGTAATGAAATGTGAATTACAGTATGGTATTAAGCTAACTTTCAAGTGAAATGAAAGTGCTGTGGGAGCACAATTTTCTCAAATTTAGGGTTTAAGCTCTAGAAATAAGCATTTACTGTATTAGCATTTTTAATGACCGTACCAAACTTGCAGGAGGGGTTCTGGAGCCTAACCTCGCATAAGTTCGAGGTACAGTCATCCTCCGGCGTTGGTGGGGGACGTGTACCACCCCCACCTGCGAATACCGAAAATCTGCGAGTACCAAAACCCCCTCTAAAAATGCTGATATCTGCCTATCTTAATAGTTCAAACACCAAAGACCCCTCTTAAATGCTTCTAACTACCTAATTTAATATTTGAAACATCAAATATACCTTAAACTGTCATCCTAAAACATTTAGTCATGAAAGTAATACAGTAATACATTAATTGCTCTATGAAAAACCTGCGAATAGGCAAATTTTCAATGAATAACTGTGAAAAATCTGTGAATAACTGAAGCCACGAATGCTGAACCGCGAATAAGGGGGGGTTGACTTCCCTTGGTGATGTCCGTCTCCATACCCTGCTGTCCAAAGGCCTGCCGCGACCAGCAGAAGAAGTCGAAGAAGAGGAATTGAGAATTATCATTGTCATCTTTGTCTTCATCTTTGTCGTATGCTGTCACCTCCTCCCCTTCTTCTTCCAAAACTAGCAAGCGGAGGAAGAAGAACGCTGCCTCTCCTAGCCGTAAAAGCCCTGTAGGGCTTCAGACAGCCAGCGTCTTCCACAAGGAGAAGGCAACGGATCTTTCACTTAACGGTACTACAGTACAGCAACTCCTGCTGCCTATAGCATGGGAGCTTCTGCTGCCTATAGCTTGGGAGCAACTGTTGCCTGGGGTTCCACAAACCCCTGGTGCACTGTTACTTGTCCCGGGAATTCACCTTCCAGTTCTGGTAAGGGTCCCTGGTCTACGGATCCAGGCCCAGCTCAGTGTGAGAGTAAGCACAGAGCGTGCTGGCGCTCACTCGCCCCCCTACCTGCCGGGTCCCAGTATGGTGACACCGGCCTACTGGCTCGCTCACCTGGGAAAGGCAAGAGGAGGTCTCCAACCAAATCTTCTTCTGCTATGGAGGCCCCAGCTTCTAAGAAAACTGTAGCACATCTTCAGGATAGCCCCTGTCCACGCTTGCGTGAACGGGACCGCTTTCCCCAGGACAGCACCATCCACATTCACGTGAACTGGACCTCTCTCTCTGACTTGTATGACCATTTTCACCTCCACCTCCTTGGATTTTTCCAGGAACTGGGAGCTGGACAGGCCTAGGGTTCGGGACTGGGAATGTTCACACTCCCACCCCATTCTGACCATGGAAACATGTGCTCTGGGTATGGTCCTCGGACCGGACTGGTTGTATGCTCAGCTGGTAGAGAGACCACCAGGGGACTCTGGCGAGCATCCCTCTCCTGTAGAGGGAGTAACCTGGGAAGACCGTGTCCTGGAAGGGCTCTAGGTCCCTATGCCCCAGGACTCAGACACCCCCGAGTTTCAAGGGATTAGTCAGAGATCGTCTGTTTCATACAGCAGTTTAACAATCTTGAGGAAGAGACCATGGCCCTGTGGACCATTTGTCAGCCACCAAAGCTTTTTTGGGACCCCAAAAGGAACCCAATGTCTTGATGGGCTTGCCATGGTTGTGACTTGCTGAAGGGGTCTTGGACCTTGGTTAATTGCTGCGGCAGGATGCAGCAGCAGTGGAATGGACTGCCATGGCAGCATTCCAGATGGTCTCCTGGATAGATGTATGGCCCTTGCAGTGGCCAAGAATGCCTCTTCCTCTTCAGAGTCCCATATTCTGAGGAGGAAGCCACATTCAGGAGACTGATGTTGTCTGGAGGTATGGCCATCTCCTACCTAGCCCACCAGACAGCTAACCTATAGGCAAACCTGGTGCCCAAGAGAAGAGACCCTGTGTCTCGTCAGGTCACCAAATCGGTACTGAGTCGGCATTGGCACTGAGGAACGGACCAGTACTGGGTTCCACTTCCCTCTTCTGTAGAGAAGTGGAGGTCGCAGTGGACAAGCTAAGGATGGAAAATATGACATGCTTGTTCATTAGGCAGTGGCCAAGATCTCTGGGTCTTCACGTGACACTGCAGCCCAACCTTCAAGTCAGGCTGGCCCTTCCACTGTGGGTCCTAGGAAGTCCGAGGCCTCCAAGGGCCCCTCCAAGAGCACCCAGTCTTCTTCTGCCCCAGCTAGGAAGGGTGAGCAGCAGCACTCCGTTCAGCCCCCTGATGAGCACTCTGTCACAGTTGCCCCAGGATAGAGATTGACTTCTCAATTTTTGTTGTGAATTGGCAGTCCTGATCAATTTTGAGAAGTCCGATCTTACACCCAAGCAGAGGGTAAAGTATCTGGGCATGCTGATAGATACGGCAGCAGCTAGAATCTACCCTTCAGACTCGCACATGAGCAAGATGAGAGAGGCAGCGCAGTTATTCCTGTCTCGATGGGAACAACCAGCTCGGCGGTGGCGATTCATTCTCAGCCATCGGTTGTCCTGGGAGAAGCTGGTCCCCCATGGACGGTTTCACCTTCGTTCCCTTCAGTGGAGAATGAAGGGGTTTTGATCTCCGGCAAGAGGCTTCGTGTTCTTCCCGATTCCTCTCTCGGAGGAAGTAAGGAAGGGCTTAGCCTGGTTGCTAGACAACAGGATCCTTGTAATAGTAGTGCCCTTAGGCACTCCCCTTCCCAAGATGCTTCTGTTTTCAGATGCATTGAACGAGGGATAGGGCGCACACCTGGAAGAGTTGCTGGTTTTAGGTTTGAAGAACCAGGAACAACAGACACTTCACATCAATATTCTGGCATTTTAGAACTACAAGAGTTTCAAGATCAAGTGATGGGGCATTCCGTGGCGTTGGTGAGTGACAATACCACGTTAGTGGCATATGTCAGCGAGCAGGGGCGACTGGTTTCCCTTCAGCTACACATGTTGGCGGTGCAGGTGCACAAGTGGGCAGTATCACACTTGGTAGAGCTGTCATCCAGGTACATTCCGAGAAACCGGAATATAGTGGCAGACAAGCTCAGTCGCCAGGGAACAAAGTGATAGTGCATGTCTCACACCACTGCAGACATCCACCTAAACTCCCAGTGATAGATCTCTTTGCAACCCAGCACAACAGAAGCTGTCGTTGTTCTGTTCTATCATTCCAACACCAATGGGACAATCTCGAGGTCTATGCCGTTCCTCTCCTTTTGTCTGGTTCGTTGGGTGATCAACAGGGTCATGGTCAGCCCGAATCTTTAGGATGACCCTGGTGGCTTGCAAGTGGCCACATGCCAAGTGGTATCCAGACCTGCTAGCTCTACTTTCGGAGGTACTGAGAGAGATTCCGTCACAGCTTTTTTGATCTACAGAGGGTAGTTGAATATCCCATATGTTCAACTGCATTTGACCAAGTCCTTCACTCGAAGGTCATCGATCTCCCTTCCTTGTGGGAGATCTACATGCTGTTGAGAAGCTTTGAACAGTCTTTCCCTCCCTTACGAGAGTCATCGGACAGGGATCTGACCCCTCAAGACTCTGTTCCTGCTTGCCCTGGCATCGGCAAAGAGAGTTGGCAAGCTACATGGCCTTCTATGCTAGTACTTGAGGCCATGGGGACCTGTCACGCTCAAGTTTGTCCCAGAATTTGTAGCGAAGACTCTGAATCCGTCAGTCCCTGACATCAGATTCAATTCCTTTTTGATCCCCTCCTTAGAGGACTTTGTTGGTAGTGATCGGGATGAGATAATACTGTGTCCAGTTAGAGTACTGCGGTGCTATCTTAACAGGACTCGACGTCTGAGGCCTGATTGTCGATGAATCTTCGTTAAAGAAAGAATTGTCCAAGAACTTGATTTCTTTCAGGCTTCATGAGACAATCCAGGTAAGAGCTCACGAGGTTAGGGACATTGGTCCTTCCATCGCGACTGGGATGAACCTGTCGGTTCTATAGTTATTAAGGACGGGAGTGTGGTCTCTGCAAACCACATTCACATCCTTTTACATTCAGGATGTTACACACAGGTCCTTGGACACGTTTTTCCTTGGGTCCTGTGGTGGCTGCTCAACAAATTGTGTGGCTCACCCAGCTCCCATAGAGGGACAGATAGCATCTCGCCTGAGGTGTACGGTAGCAAAAGAGAGGATGTGAGTAAGTGACTGGGATCCTCCCTTTTCTTGTTTACCTTTCTTTTCTTGTAAAAGAGAGGCAAGTGGCAAACCATCACATGCTGGACTGGTTTGTCATAACTGAGTGCCCTGTCTATAATCTAGAGTAGATTATTAGATGCAAGTCCTCCCCCTCCCTCTAGCAAGGGGAGAGAGAGGATGATATTAAAACAAACTTAATGGTTTTACTAGCCTTTTATTGTCTCCGACACTATGGGTCCATCCAAGCCCTTTTTGAAATAATGACACAAATTCACTAATTCAAAAGGTCCAGAAGTCTGGCAGTTGAACATCCCATATGGTCAACATATCAGAGGCACGGAACTCCTTCCTCAGCTTATTGAGACAAGGAAGAAAGCCCAGGCGGGTAGAACTTCCAGTTGGTTCAGAGATTTACCCAGAATCCACCCTCCAAATGCTAAGTCTCCTGTGTAAAGACCGAAGATTTGTATTTGATTAGGAACAAACTACAAATTTTTTAAGTAATTTGTATTTTTCCTAATATAAAAACCTGAAGGTCTTTAAATTCACGACCCACCTCAGCCACCCCTCATGCTAATACCTGGGCCGAAAGGCAAAGTAGAGTGCAGACTGATGATTGGGCGTGGCTAACCCCTACCTTTGGTACCTAACAACCTTGTTTGAAAGTTAATGGCCGTTCCAGCTCACGTTCGCAAGCAACATCCCTATGTAAAGGCCTTCAGGTTTGTATGTTAGGAAAAATACAAATTACTTAAAAATTTTGCAATTTTTCTTGAGTTGTGAATCACATTATAATTTGACCCCTGTAGGCTAGTTATGTAGTTATTGAATTTACAATTTACAATTCAGTCAATTGTTTTTCTAACCATGCTTGTATATAATTTTAAGTAACTCATCTAAGATGAAAATTGACTTAGAGGCTCTCAGAAGCCATCCTTAAAATCTGGTTCTTTTCCAACCACGACTTCTCTCTCGGGATAAGGTATGATAAAGAATTTGTTAAGGAAGATATAAGGCAAAATTGATGATGAAGAGAATGATACTAGCTGGCAAGGACTTTGTCTTATCTAAGAGGCAATTTGTGTTCAGTTGCTAAGCCAACAAAATGAGAACTAGAGCAGTTCAAATGAATGTCATTGGACAGATTCAGACATCCAGCAACACTAACCACAGAGTACCAGAAAAATATGCAAGGAATATGGCAATACACTAATGCAGGTGAATATATATATATATATATATATATATATATATATATATATATATACTATATATATATATATATATATATATATATATATATATATATATATATATATATATACACACACACATGAACTTCTTCAGATTCATAAGGATGCGTCCAACATCCCCCCGCAAATAGCTAAAACTGCGTACTTAAAACCCTTCTAAAATATTCTAGAACTGCCCATTTTGATAGTTTAAACACAGAACCGTACAAATGCATATACCTGAGTATTTAACCTAAACGCCTAGCCTCATTTACAAAAGTGTCTGGCCAGAGCGCATGCTCGAGTTAGCGCCGGCTGAAAAGTTTTTTCAAAAATCACAGCACACTTACTGTATATATTAAGAGTTCATTTGTTCTTTTTTCAGTTGCCTGAAGTTTAGTATGCAACCATCAGAAATGAAAAAAATATCATTATCATATATAAATATTGGAATATATGACAGCACGAAAAAAAATTTTTATATATAATTGTATACAAATCATGCTGTGAGCAAATTGGTTAAAGCTAATGAGTTATTTTTTTCATTGTATTGTACATTAAATTGCGATGATTTTGGTATATAACAAATTGTAAAATGATCAGAGCAACACAGAGAAAATATTATCACAAAATGATGCATGAATTCGTAATGCATGAACGTAAAAAAAGTTTTTTTTCAAAAATTCACCATAAATCGAAATATTGTGCTAGAGACTTCCCGTTTGTTGCCAAATGAAGGCAAATGATTGAATGTTATAGAATGTAAGAGCAGAAGCCATAATTGCATTAATCATCATTTTGGTCGAGTCAAAGTGACCTATAGTTTAAATTTTGGCACTGACGATTTATATGAAAATATTTCAAAACTGATAAAAGCTACAACCATGAGTAATTTTTTGTTGTATTCTACATGAAATTGCGCACATTTTCATATATAAAACTTTATGTAACGCCTAATAGAAAATTGTGCAAAAATTACGACAGTGACTAAAGAATTTCTGAGATTGTAAGAGCCTGACGCCGTCTCTTCCAAACACATGTGTGTTCGCGTGTTCGTCGTCCATCGGAGTGGCGAGACGTTTGGCGTCTTCATAAACAGAAACATACACACAGTTTGATACAGAAGATTCGTTGGAACATTATGAGTACATGATTAGAATGCTTGCATGGCAATGCAAGTAGTGGGCATTTGTACATACATCACACAAATAAATAGAAGTTAGGAGAAACAGATGGAAATATTGTATGGTTGAAATCGTATTCCTTTTTAGAGAAAAGAAATGAGATGCTCTTGTTGTCTTGTCCACTCTGATGGACAGCGAACACGCGAACACACACGTGTTTAAAGAGACGGCGTCAGGCTCTAAGCAAGATTTTCAGCAGAGTTAGCTCGGATGTATGGAAAAGTTTTTGCACCACGACAATTAGTTGTGCTGTAGACTTCGTTTGTTGCAAAATGAAAGTAAATGATTGAATATTACCAGAATGTAAGAGTTTTAGCTTACAATTGCATCTTTCGACCATTTCGGTCGAGTCAAATTCGACCGAAGGTTGAAATTATAGCATTTGTCGTGATTTATATGAAAATATGTCAAATTATAAAAGCTAGCCATGAGTTATTTTTTGTTGTATTCACACGTAGAAATTGCAACACATACTACATATAAAACTGTTATGTAAAGGCTAATAGAAAACAGTGCAAAAATTACGGCAAGTGACTAAATAATTTATATTTTCAGCAGCGTTAGCTGATGCTTTCTTTGGGATAAGAAAGAAATTTCCAGTAGTGCAGCTGGGTCACGCTTGTAAACAAAACAACAGCATGACCTGTGAACTCCCAGCATCCTCAAGGCGTGCGGATTTTAAAAATTTTTCGCAATCGAGGCCTATAAGTATTTTTCCGCGAATGTTTAAAAAAACTTTTTGTAGTCGACGTATTTTACGTCCACTTGGCACCCGACAGACAATTTTTGTCTACGTAAAATACGTCCAGTCGGCGTTTAAGGGTTAATAGTTTTATCACAAAAAGTGCATTTATTCATGAAAATTATATGAAAATACAGTAATTAGTGAATATTTCTCAGTGAAAAATACCGCGAATGGGCGAATTTTCCTATAATAATGGCTAGATATGTCCCACGAGAAAACTCATTTAATGTGTGAGTCCACTAATCATGAGAACGCCGAATACGTTTAATTATATATATATATATATATATATATATATATATATATATATATATATATATATATATATATATATACTGTATATATTAAACACATAACTCTGTTACAAATTATTTGTCTCAGTTATATTATATATTTTTAAATGCCATACTACATTGACAAAAATTGTCCAAGAGCAGGACCATCAGTAACACAATTCGATGGAAACACTCAAATGGATATTTAGTAAGTTATTACACAGTTTAAACTTTAACAGGTCCCCAAATAACTGAATAGAAAGGGATAGAAAAGCACATTCGTCTACAGTGCACAGTCATCACCTTCAATCATCTCATTCACTAATCCACCAACCTACCTTACATTAGATAAAGAAACAGTTTAGAGAAAAAGGTAGAAACGAATCTGTCACGCTATAACGTAATTCTTTCACATATAACAGCAAGAGACACAGGAGGGAAAGAGAACCTTAATCCTAGTATTTAAAAGAAACAGGTAAGTGAAAAAGATAGAAATGAGTGTCACATTATAACATAATTCACATAGGTCACGAAGAGACACAGGAGGGAAAGAGAACCTTAACCCTCTATTTATACACTTGAACATTTAACATATTTACAATTGAGCTAAGGTTATTTTTCTTCGCTTAAGGGATTATACGTAATCCCAGCACTGATGACCTTAGATTAATACAGCACTTGAGTAGCAGTACAGGACTATCTTAATAATCATTAAGAAGTGGACAGCTGATCAGGGGTCGTCTTTTAAAACAAATACAAAATAGGTAATTCATATGCACACTTACCCTTCTCAGAATTGCAGCCTACTAGCGCCCCAAAAGTGACCTAGATACAGGGGAGGCAGAGCCACAGTGGGTAGAGGTGGTGCGGCAGAAAGCAGTGCAGTAGGGGGTAGAGAGGTGGTGCGGCAGAGACGCAGTATAACAGGGCAGGATGGCCCTCACCAACACCCACAGAAGATGTGTTGTATGAAGGTATTTCATCAGAAATTCCTCCAGGTGTTTGGTTATAAGGACTGTATGTTTGAACTCCTTCGTTTCTCCATGGCTGTAGAATAAGACTGTTTTTGGAAGATCAGACCGTTCTGGTGATTTCAGACAAACTCCATAGTGGTTTTTCTCTTGTATTTCGTATGTGATTTATTTACAAAAGAATACAATTGGTCTGGTAGATGATCTCCCATGTCGATCTAATATCTAAGCTGTCAAGCACTTTTACATAGCAAGACTAAAATGCACACTAAATAAACATATGACCTCGCTCCAAGATCTCCCACGGCCATTGACATTTGCCCAGCTCTGAGCAAAGGAGAACGCTGAGCGAGGTGCAACCAGATGCTAATGTATGATGACGCATTGTCTTAAAGCACTACACAGGTACTATTGATGACGTCTGGGCGCCAGTTTGACTCAAACGGAGATTTCACAATAGCCTTCCTTCATGATCGATACAGATATATATGTTGGGAATATCTTAGATTTACTAAGAAACGTGTAGTTTCTTTAAATGTGGCATAAAATGAAATATGACATTTGCTCTCGCCACGAAACACAATATTAGAACGAAATCATCAAAACAGGCATTCACTAGCGCTAAGTATAAATCCTCAGAAAGCAAAAGAAAATATACGCTCCAAATATCATTATACTCAAAATGTGAATGAGATATATTTACTGAAGACAGCAAATACTGAAATATGTTGCATATTTGTGAACATAAGTCTTACTAAAATGTAGCAAAGTGAGAAAAAAAAGGTAAGTTATATAACTCAAATATTGATTATACTGACAATGCTAATGATTAACATGTAAATCATATATAGATAATGTAATCCGATAAATAAAATAAAATAATGCAATTCAGAAATGATAATGCAATCCTGGAATGATAATCCAATTCGTGATAATGTAAGTAAAACATTTGTGCACAGATTGTATGAATACATCTTGCAATGATAGAGATTGAAATCAATGCTTAAAAATGCATCCAAAGGTAATAACCATATGGTAGGTTTATATAAATAAACAGTTATCCTGATAGATTAATCAGTATGGACAACCAAATGCAAAATGTTGAATGAACAACATGCTAATACACGCAATTGATACATACATATGTAGTATAGGTTATTAAAGAAATAAATGTAGATAAATGATAACACTCAGAAATGTTCAGCTCTTCCTCATTACACACAACGAAAATAGAACCTTTCAGTCTTTCTCTGTGTACTCGAAGCTTAATGAAAAAATGGCCAGTAATTTCATTACTGAACTCGAACATATAATTGCGCTTCAGTCCAACGCTGACCTTTGAGAAACAGTAGATTTCGCATCGGTCTCCCTTCATCTCTCGTGCTTTTTTCCAAAACATTACGCTGACGATTACGCCTACGGCTCCCAGAACATACCAACGGCAATTAATGTAGAGTGAGAAGAAATCATGGTGATCAGAAGAATGGCTCGCAGGAGACAGCAAGTCTAATGATGCAAATAGCGTTTCTCGATGGGCCTGCTGTAGGGAATTGTTAGACCTTGCAGTCATAGTGTTTCAATGATGTTGATGAAGAAGTTGCGCCTCTGATGATGGATGCTAGCTCGATGAAGAGTGACGACGTTGTTGCAGTGCAGCCATCATTAACGACGCAACATGTGTCCTAAGTTGTCCTAGTACCATCTGGGCAAGTGACGATGTATGGTTCTGCAGAGAAGACGAATGACGTGCCATTCACGAGCTCAGACGAAACTGATTGTCACGATACTGCAGATTAAACCAGCCAAACAATGTTCATGTGTATGGGGAGAGGTTCTGCTATACCAAGTCCAATTCGCATGAATTCAATGACGTAATGTTTAAGAATTCAAACAAATCCATCCTGCATAATTGTTATTATTCATAACATCATGGCACCATTTAACAGTGCTTGGTCTCGACTACCGTAAAGCTTCCTTATTGGCGGAAACCAATACTAGAGCTGACAGATTATTAATACAGGTGTCTAGACGTTAGATACATACGTGGGAAAAGGCGGTAAATCCTTTATACGCTCCACGCCGCCTAATGGGCTGAAAGGAATGTCGGCTTACATCTCATCAAGGTCAACTTTAACTGTGATCAAGCTGTAATAAATCGAACTTATGAAAATCTACTACTGGAACAGGCGCATTTTATCGTGAGCATTATTAGATAATCTTGAGCAAGATCTCTTAATCGGTAACAAATGAGAGACAACACGCCTAGCAGCGCGTTATAGCTTCCACGTAATCTTTGATTTTTCGATAAAGCTGGAAACTCGAGTATACATGATTAATTTTAGCGTGATACATCAGTTAAGCAATAAAACTTGGAGAGTCATGAACCTGATTGAAGCCGCCGGACTGTTCATTTACTTTACTGATTACGCTGTTCAAAGCTTGAATTTGTTTGTTTAGTTCTCCTGCTAATAATACCTTCTTGTTGATGTTCCAGATTCGATTTTCCAACCCCGTGATCGCGCGAAAGCGAACGATTTGAAATCCCTAACCCAAGACCTGCTACGGAACCAACCAAATTTAATGCCGCTAGAAACAAGGGTTACGCCTTTCGTAACGTCATGAGGTATTGACCACATTAGCAAATCACGAGCCAAGATTTCAGCTTCGCTTGTTTTATTCCTTAATTCCCAGAAAAGCAGGACGTTAATGAGTTCCACTGAGCCTCTGAGTGTGTTGCATCTATAGCCATCCTTAGTTTCTCATCGCAGTTTAACCGTATACTGATGAGTGCATTCTCTCCTGAAACGTTTCCTAAGGCCAGCCAATCGCTCATAGAGCGGCACCATTCTCGAAAACTGCTTTGTGTCATCTCATAGCTACACTTATCAGGGCACATCGCCCGGACACCTGCCGAGGCTGATCCATGTGGCCTTCCTTGAGCCATGAGGCCAACCAAAGCCTGTAACAAGTCCTGTCCCTCGTTGCGCCGGCGTGCCGGTGTTGCATTCCTGCTTGCAGTGCCCCTGGGGGAACGTCTTGCTGTGCCCCTGGGTGTACTGTGAGGGCCTCGTCTTAGCATCTTGTAGGTCCTGCTGTAGAAAGAGAATCACTGCGCCATGTAAGCAGGTTGAGACATACTCGGCAATAATTGGTTCCTTTAATGTTGAGTAGATGGTTACAGATCAAGGGATGAGCCAGTACTGTCCTTGCCCGGACTCCGTGCAAAGAGATACACACAATTGGGAAAACATATCGTACAACATTAGGCTAAACACTCCTACAGTAAGGCTTTGTGACCTTAGGTTTTTTATCATGTGCATTCTTCATTAACACTTGAGCCTGTAAGAGGTTTTGATAAAGTGTTTGATATCTACTTCGGCTAACATCTATTATATCCTTCAATGGATCTGATAAACTAGATGTCGGGGATAAGATGTGAAAAGGTGACCTAGCAGGTATCCCATAAACAGCTTCATGGGGAGACATACGGATTGAAGTATGATAATTGTTATTTAGGGTACTGGACACCGTGGGTATTGCAATATCCCAGTTTGTGTCCATACCACCTATGTTTACACGCAGTATGTCTAGCACCTTTCTATTAACCCGTTCTACCAATCCATTAGATTCAGGATGGTATATCATCGTATTGACTTTCTTTATTTGCAGAATTTCGCACAATGAGTTAAGGAAGTGATTATTGAATTCTCCACCTGAGTCAGAGATTATTATATTTGGAATTCCATGTCTGCATATATAGCACTCATAAAACTTCCTAGCGCACTCAATGGCTGTTTTACCTTTTAGTGGTATTAATTCAGTATACCGTGTAAGGGCGTCAATTATAACCAAGAGGTTTTATTCCCCGGTCTGTCTCGTAAAACCTGTCAATAAATCAAGGTGTACCCTTTCAAAAGGTTTGCTAGGCACGGGATAAGTTCCGAGACCTACAGGATTCTTAGTATGGCCCTTGTGACGGAAACATATATCACAGTTTTTAATATATGTCCTAATATCTTTTAACATAGTAGACCAGTAAAATAATGACTTGGCCTTTTGAGAGGTTATTTCGAACCCAGGATGACCGTGCAGAGGATTGGGATTAATGTGATAGGTACAACCACCTGGTCGTTAGTTAACTGTGTTGAACTCCTGGTTCTCCTAGCCACGGATCGGCATAGAATGTTATCCTTAATCAAGAAATATTGATTCGTATATTTCGCATATTCCTTATCATCTGGATTCCTATTTAATGCATCTATTATTACTCTTAATTTCTGATCTTTCATTTGTTCTTGTCATACTGAATCTAGATTCCATTCTATATCTGTAATATTCTCTGTTGTTTGGGCTAAAGATTGACCATTTTCGATAGCAATTTTCATAGCTTGCGAAGGAATTGGAATTTCTTCTAGATCAGCGAAAGGTATTGAGTGTGTTGGTACTGGGTTACGAGATAGCGCATCTGCGATTACGTTTGCTTTACCGGGTAAGTATCCAATTTTAGCTCCAAAGTCCTGGATAATCATGTGCCACCGAGTTCTTTTAGGACTATAATTGAAACCTTTAAAAAAAGTCAGTAAGGGCTTGTGATCAGTTAGAACCTTGACACTATACCCATAGATTATATATTTAAAATGTACCAACGAATTAGCAATGGCGAGGCATTCCTTATCTATTACTGCATATTTCTTCTCTGACATTTTTAATTTGCGAGAATAAAAAGCAATGGGGAAAAACTTATTGTCATGCCACTGGAGTAACACACCTCCTACTCCTTGATCTGATGCGTCGGTTGCAATAATAAAGTCTTTAGTAAAATCGGGAAACTTTAAAATAGGAGCAGAACTGATTTTTTCTTTCAAGGTATCAAAAGCAATTTGATGTTGGGATTCCCATTTAAAAGTTACGTCCTTCCTTATGAGATCAGTTAAAGGAGCTGCTATTACTGAATAATCTCGGATAAACCGACGATAATAACCCGAAACCCCGAGAAATTGCTGTATGGCTTTAACATTAGTAGGAACGGGAAATTTACTAATAGCAGAGATTTTATCATGGACTACTTTAAGACCTTGCCGAGATACCATGAAACCCAAATAGACTAATTCGTCTTTAAAAACTCACATTTAGAAATTTTTACTTTTAGATGATGTTCTCTTAACCTTTGAAGGACTATCTCTAGTTTACTTAAATGCTCCTCCAAGGTGTTGGAAAATATAACTAAATCATCCATATAAGCATGGAGAATATTCCTAGTAAATCTCTGAACACTATATTGATCATTCTAGTGAACGTAATAGGAGCACAACGTAGCCCAAATGGCATACGTAGGAATTCATAGTGACCTCTAGCTGTACTAAAAGCAGTGTACTGGGTACTATCCTTAGCTAAGGGTATCTGGTGAAAGCCTTTAAGTAAGTCCAAGGAAGTAAAAAATTTATTCTGTCCTAATAGAGACAAAATATCATCTGTGCAAGGTACTGAGAAACGATCGGGGATAGTTTGGTCGTTGAGCTTGCTAAAGTCAACACAAATCCTCCAGGTTTTATCCTTTTATGGTACTACTATCAAGGGAAAATTATAAGGGCTGTTAGATTTCTTAATAACCCCCTCTTTTAACATTTTATCTACCTCAACATTGATTTCATTCAGAAATTTGGCCGGCAGACGATATGAAGGTACGTAAATGACCTGGTCCTTATCCTTTAAACGAATTTGATGTTCGATGACTTCCGTTTTGCCTAAAGCTCCAGTACTAGTAGAAAAAACATCACTATATTTGGATAAAAGATAAAAAAATTTCTTGCTTATATCCCTATCTAAGATGTCTGCTTCGATTTTGCCTTTAATTACCTTTAAAAGAGATTCGTCTGTTGCTGATTCAGTGGAGTTAATTTCAGCAACTGTAAGGATTCGATGTTTATATGCTTCGATATTGACAATATGTTGATTTTCATGTACTGTTAAAGCAGCATTTAAGTGATTAAAAACTTCAATGTTAACCCGATGATCAGAATTTACTGTGTATAATGCTTGCGTGACTGAAAGCCCATTGATCTTCAAGGTATCAGGAAGAATTAAAACCTCTGAGCCTGGCAATTTTCTTTTAACCTTGACCGTGAGATACGATGGTGTGTTTGGCTCAATGGTTTGTGCGAACGCAGCAAGGACGGGTGCCTGAGAGTTATGTTGGGTTGCTGTAACAATATCATCGCTTATGAGACAAGTGACTGGCTCTTCGATATACGTTATCTTCTTACTCTCTGTCTCCTTCTGATCCAAAACAGATTTCAATGTGTGTGAAGACCGATAGAATTTCCTTTTATAAACACTCCGTGTTTTGCGGGTGTTAAAATTACGTTATGTAATGACATTGATGGATACCCCATAATAACTACTGGGTACATATTAATATTGCCAACAATGATAAAGGTATCCGTAAAAGTACGTTGCCCCAACCTGTATTGTATCTGAGATGTACCAATTACATCTAATTCGTTATTGCCTATTCCTGACAAACGAACATCGGAGCGTTCGATGGGAAATCTTGAAAATAAAAGGTGATGGGTACGTAAATCCATTATATTTCGTGGACTACCTGAATAAAAAAACAAGGTGAAATGCTTGTGTTCTAAGCTAACTGCATGCAAAGTGGGTCTAACTTCTTCTGAGCGAATAATAGCGTGTATTTTGCAAAAATCTACGGGACCGTGCTCTGCATGTTTGGGAGACACTACCTCGATTTCTGGAAAATTCTTGTCTTCACACATATCTTGGAGAACATTAAACTTATTATCTGATTCAAAAAGTGATGATAACCCAATATCACTCTCCTCCCCCTTTAAGCTGGCTATGTGGTGTTTGTCTGCCCGCCGGCATTCGGAAAATTCACTGACGCATGGTTGTTTGGAACTGCTGAGCCTGAAGTTGGCTTTCCCGAGGAACGATTTGAATGTACTTGTTTCTGACCTGCATTACTGTTCTGCTTGTAATGTTTGTTCCTTCCCCATGGTACTGTTGCTTTTAGCGTCATTACCAGTATTTTGAATGTTTGTGTTACTGTTTAAATTCTTCTTTCTTGCATTGCAATGACTATACTTATGATTTGGACTGTTATGGATTGAACAATAGCGGGATCTACACTCATTTATCATATGACCTGGTCTTTTGCAGTTAAAACAAATGACTGCTGATGGATTATTAGTGACTAAGTTAACCTGTTGCGGTGATGTAGACGCATGATTTTTGTTTTCTTGCTTTGTAAAATCCTGAATTAGAGAAGGATCGAGATCTGTACACTTGGACAAGTGTTTCCGAACTTGCCTATAAAAATCTAATTCTGAGCTATCTGACTGTAATTTCTCATCAAAACACTTAACCAAAGGTTCAGGTAACATCGCTGTTACAAGTGTTAAATAGAATAACCTGCAGACAGATTTGGAACTGATATGCAGATCACTATTGACCCAACTTGAGCCATCAATCTGTCCTTTATACTCTTCGAGCCTATCTCCTATCAGAGCTGCCCTATCTGCTATACTTAGATTAGTCATAGATGTGAGTCTTATGATGTTGCGTAAAGCAAGAACTTCGTCCAATGCATCCTCACTCCCATAAATGGAACGCAGATTGGCTTTAAAACCATCCCAAGTGTTTGTTTCTTTAAAAGATATTCCCCGCAAGTACGCACCTGCATCTCCCTTAGCAAAATCTATGAAACTCTTTGCCTCTTGCAATTGTAAAGACGGATCGGTAATGGATTTTGCCGTGAGGTGTACGTCTATAGACGAAATCCAAGATTCGACACCCTGCGTCAAAAATCCATTGACACGACCTGCGAATGGTACAATTGGCGATCTAGCATTAACTACCGTAACTACAGGATTCTGTGGGGAAGTGGTGGGGTCGCTCCCACTTGGGGTTGGAGGAGTCATTTTCCTACTAAGTTTCCTATCCGCACGCCTACTCTCTAAGTGATCTTGAAACCTATATGAATAAACACGGCCGCTACGTAACCTCATAAATCTAAACCAGGAATGCAAGTAAATAACAACCGAGATCCATATAACCGCTAAAAAATAACATCACTTATGAAAAATGCATCATAAAATACAATAATGAAAAGTAATAAATGCACTTTCCTGAAAAAGAACAGAGTTAACAACGTGTCAGGCGTAAAAATAAAAAAGAACACAAAAGTATGAAAAAATGAGGTATCAGGAACCGCTACGTCTGCAAGGCAAAGGTATTAATCTACGGCACTGCTCACCTTATATCAGCAACCTGCCACTCGAGACCCGAACACTGTAAATGAATATACCAACTGTTATAAATAATGGCTGTACTTAGCTTTTTATTGGATTCTGGTAAGTAGGTCGACGAGGTTCCTCTGCTGTCCGACTTCCGTCTGGCTAGATACACGTCATCAAAGGGATGTTATTGTGGATGTTGAACTTCTTATGTTGATGAATGTTGATTGCAGAAACCCTCAAGGAACATCGTGGAGTGTTGATGTGCAATGTTGCGTAGATTTGTGTAGATTTCTCTCTCTCTCTCTGCCATGCGTTGGGGAAGATGTGTTGTGAAGGTCAGATGTTTTCCTCGCTTTTTCGTTGATGATTGTTTTCTTTCCGCTTCCAAGACGTTTTGATGCATCGAGTTGTCCGTCCGACTGTAACCATGTCATTTATGAAGATGACAATTGTCTATGGTTTTTTGGGCATCTCGCCGTATCGGAGCTTCCGTTTACCAATGTAGACGCCATGTAGAGGTGCTGCCAGAAAGCTCTGTTGTGACCGCTGTTGTGTATACTGTTGTACGCTGTTGACCGCTGTTGTACGCTGTTGTACGCTGCCACCACCTGTTATAGGAAGGTATTTCATCAGAAATTCCCCCTGGTGTTTGGTTATAAGGACTGTGTTTGGAACTCAGTCAGAGTTTGGTTGTGACATCTTCATTTTCTCCATGGCTGTAGAATAAGACTGTTTTTGGAAGATAAGACCAATGTTCTGCAGGATTTCAGACAAACTCCATAGTGGTTTTTCTTGTATTTGTCAAAAAAGAGACTATGTACAAAAGAATACAATTGGTCTACACAGGATGATCTCCCATGTCGATCTAATATCTAAGCTTTCACACTTTTACATAGCAAGACTAAGATTCACACACACGAACAAACATATGACCTCGTTCCCAAGGACTTCCCACGGCTACGTGACTTTGCCTCCAGCCCTGATCAAAAGGAGAACGCTGAGTTTATGCAAACGCATGCTAATGTATGATGACGCACTGTCTTTAAGACACTACACAGGTACTTATTGATGACGTTTGCGTCTGGTTTGATCGCACTGAGATTTCGCAATAGCATTCCTTTCATGTGCGACAGAGATATATATATTGGGAATTATCTTAGATTTACTAAGAAACGTAGTTTATTTAGATGTGGCATAAATGAAATATGACATATACCTTGATGACATTGTGATTTATTCTAATACATGGGAAGAACATCTGAAGATATTAAGGAAAGTGTTCAAGAAACTATGGGAGGCAGGACTAACAATCAACTTACAAAAAACTGAGTTTGGAAAGGCAACTGTACAGTATCTAGGATTTGAAGTTGGAAAAGACCTTCTCGCTCCTATTGACGCTAATGTAGAAGGTATCCATAAGGCTACCCCTCCTGCTACGAGGAAACAGCTACAAAGATTTTTGGGCATGGCTGGATTTTATCGCCGATTCTGTCCACATTTCTCAGCCGTAGTAGCTCCCTTAACTGACTTAACCAGTCCTAAAAGAAAGTTTGTTTGGACTCCAGAATGTCAAGAATCATTTGAGAAGGTTAAAGCCATATTAACTTCAAGACCAGTGCTTCAAGCTCCAGACTTCAATAAAAAGTTTGTGATACAAGTTGATGCATCCGACTGTGGAATTAGAGCTGTTCTACTTCAAGAAGATGACAACAGAATCTTCCATCCAGTATGTTTTATGTCTTCAAAGTTGAAAAAGCACCAGAAAACTTACTCAACAATCGAAAAAGAAACATTAGCATTAATCACAGCATTGAAAAAGTTTGAAGTGTATGTGAACCGACCTAGGAATGAAGAAATTTTAGTGTTGTCGGATCACAACCCAATCTCATTCACCAATAAGATGAAAAATAATATGAGATTGACCAGGTGGTCTTTATGCCTGCAACCATATAATGTAAGAGTTAAACATATTTCAGGAAAAGATAATGTCATAGCAGATTATTTATCCCGTTGTGAATCGTTGGATTCAAACCCGGGATAAGTAATCTTCTGGGGGGAGGAATTTCATGATGTTGCCTTGTAATACATATATCCTCCTATAAATTTGACATATTTACTCTTTTTCATGTGTTATGTGTATGATAATGGTTGTTGAAGCGTCATATTTAGTTTGGCATCAGATCTCAAAAGAACTAATGATTAAATAACTTGATAGCATAATTTAGAATTGTTAATACAATTTTAATAATAAAGTAGTTGAGAACGAATCTCTTTCTTGGTAAAAGCGTAGTATATTGAACACGTGTGTGTCCAGCAAAGACTTGTATCATTTCAGTTGTCATCAGTTGAGATAAGAGAGAGCGCTTTGTTTTGGGTTAGTGATGACAGGTTTGGGATAACAAATGCCGATTCGTCCCATACGGGCTCAAGACGAGTGATTTCATGTTGTTACATGCGTTGTTCGAGTCACGTACGCCACTTTGAGAGAAAGAATACGTGTCTTGATCAATTACATCATGTTTTGTAAGACTGCATTCAAAACGTTTTGCTGGGATGACGTAACTTTCTTCTAGAAGCTTCTCCATTGTATCTCGCACCCAAAATGCTTTAATGACGTCACTTCCCTGCTTCTAGAACTTTTGTATCTCACACACAAAATGCTTTAATGACATCATGTAATTGTTTCACGTGTTACTGGAATCCTAAAATTGTTTCATTCTGATTTCTGAGACCAGTCGATTTGGTTCCCTCTCTCTCTCTCGTTCTTAGACAGAGATTACTTTTAACGTAGTGTTTTGTGGTCACGTATTAGCATTAACTTTTGAGATCTGAATTTAGCAAAGTTATTTAGTTTGTAACGGCGCCTGGTAAAAAAGTGTGTATTGTGTGTAAGGTAACGTGAATTTTACTTATTAATACCATGGTATGATAAGTTAGGAAATTTTGAACAAGTGAAATCATTATTGATAAATCTTATGTGTATTTTTGTGTGTTTTTCTATTTACAATCTCTTTATATTTTAACATTTTTTGTGTTTGTGATGTAACATTTATTTACGTAGCATTTTAAATATTTCTTGGTAATTTAACATTGCATGTTTGATTTGATATCTCATGTGTTAAGATTTTCTTTTTAAATGTTGAGTAATTCTTGATAGTTTAAATTTTGCTTGATTAATTTAAATTCCTGATAAAGTTTTTGTGAGTTAGTTTTGTTTCATAATTTAATTCAAGAATTAATTGAGTGTTGTGTTATTTTCAAGTAATAATAAATTTTTCAGATTGTGAATTCTGATTAACCCTTTGATTACGGCCGAGATGAGACCTCACACTTACCACAATCCAGAGGGTTTTCAGACGGTAGTCACCCGTAGCATGCTACCAGACGCACGAAATCGTAAACAATCATTGTAATAGCGTGTGTATTTGTTGTTTTGCTACAAATTAATCTGTTTTATTTATATGGTAATATTGTGATAGTAGCGATCCTTGATATAGATATTATGCAATTAGTGTAACAACACAAATAAATAAACATAGGATAAGTACGATATATCGGGGTTTACTGTTGCCAGAGGTACAAGCACTGCACTGATTGAGGATGACAGTCTTCTTTTTTTTTTTTTTTTCTCTAATTCTGTTTGAATCCGTAAAGGACAGCTACATCACAGTTGTGTATTATAGTTAAAAATTATTTGTATATCCGTCAGAAAACTAATCATAAAGAATGTTCATCATTTTTATGGTTCCGCTTACTATTCCACTAGCTGGGCAAAAAAAAAAAAAAGAGAGAGAGAGAGAGAGAGAGAGAGAGAGAGAGAGAGAGAGAGAGAGAGAGAGAGAGAGAGAGAGAGACGTGACAGAATAAAAATTTTTACCCATGATTTATTCCTTCTAATTGTACATCAATAACATTGGAGAGTAAGTAGACACAATCACAATATTGGTTGCAATATTAACCACATTTCTGGGTAATATTTTTAGCAATGATCAAGCACCCAGCTGACAAGGGATACGCAATCTAGAAATTCAGATTTATCAACACTGTGTGAGCTCTTGTATAAGAGACTAGCATTGGCATTGGTCTTACTTTGGTTTTACCATTCAGGCATACGCATAGACTTATAAAATTCTGTGGACTGTGGGTGATGTAATATATTTACTAGTTTATGTCAATCGTATTTTATATTTCAGGAATATGGAATAACTTCTAATATCTTATTATACATTCTTGCAACTAGATAGGAATTTTATCTATTCAAGTAGAACACATATTTTTTAGATGTACATTATTTGTGTTACACTATTATTTTAAGACTGCTATTCAGAAAAATAAATATTTCCATACACTTCTATAATACTGGGAATGCCGTTTTACCAGGAAAGTGTTTATGAGAGAGAGAGAGAGAGAGAGAGAGAGAGAGAGAGAGAGAGAGAGAGAGAGAGAGAGAGAGAGAGAGAGAGGGAGAGAGACCATATAAACGGTAAGAATGGCAGGTATTTATTTTTCTTGGTTAGTACAGCTGCTGCCAAATAATAAATCTACACTGAGAAAAATGATACTATCTTTGTGTGCCATATAAAGTAAATAATTTATATAGATTCAGGTTAAAAGGATAAAAGGGACGTATAATTGTTTCCCTTGAGCCTCTCCTTTACCTGTAAAGATTATTCTAGCAGGTTATATTTTTGCAGTCTACAAGTGGTGAATTCTTTTGTTGTTTTTGGCCTAAGCGATGTAGGTAAAATGTTCGTTATCTATTCCCCATTCACCTTTTATTCAAACCTTGTCTCCATATTACGAATGGTAATCAGACACGTGCGGGCAAAAAGAAACAACCCCTAGTCTATAAAGCGATTAGTCATTGTCCCGCACAAATGGTACACGCTGCAGGGGACAATAGAAGTACTCACCCTACCCAGGATTATTCATAGCCTAAAGGAAACCTCACCAATAATGCTCGACCCCATCTCTTCTTTATTTGTTCCTTCGTTGCTAATCACTTTTCTTGTAAGTGAAAGTAATGGAGCAGTAGCAAAATATCTCAATAAAGAAAAATATCAAAGATAGAAAATTATATATATATATATATATATATATATATATATATATATATATATATATATATATATATATATATATATATATATATATAATCCATGACAACGCTGCTTACACGACACAACAATATATTTTGATCACTAGTGAATATGGACTTTTGTTAGGTGAGAATCGCATTTCCATGGCATATGCAGGTGTGACAGACGACGTAGGTGGTACGTGAGATGTCGGAATCCTTTTGATGAAAATGACCGGTCGTTGTTTTCTGCTCTTGCTTACCTTCCACCTGTGTTGAGTTTGGTGGGCCTGAACGCTGGAATACTACCTTGGGAATAGGGCCTGGGATTATCCCTTGTCCTTCGGACAGATTCCAATTCATTGTTTGGTTGATGATGGCGGTCAAAAGTCAGGGGAAAAGTAAAAATCATATTAGCTGCCAGTAATAAAGGAATATTCCAAAATCGGCCATTGTCAGTGAAACAAGCAATTATTCCAACGGTCACGCCCACCAAATTCGACAAAGTGGAAGGTACAGCGAGCTGAAAACAAAGCAGGTCATTTCTGTCAAAGCACACGTGCATCTCAATACCACCTATATACATACATACAGTATATGTACAAACACACACACACATTACTGCACACACACACACCCATATATATATATATATATATATATATATATATATATATATATATATATATATATATATATATATATATATATATATATATATATATATATATATATATATATATATATATATATATATATATATATATATATATATATATATATATATATATATATATATATATATATATATATATATATATATATATATATATATATATATATATATATATATGAATCCATGACAACGACAACAATGATTACACGACACAACAATACATTTTGGACATTAGCGAATATGGACATTTGGAAGGTGACAATCGTATTTCCATGGCAGACGACGTGGGTGGTACGTGAGATGCCGGAATCCTTTTGATGGAAATGACCGGTCGTTGTTTTCTGCTCTTGCTTACCTTCCACCTGTGTTGAGTTTGGTGGGCCTGAACGCTGGAATACTACCTTGGGAATAGGGCCTGGGATTATCCCTTGTCCTTCGGACAGATTCCAATTGAATGTTTGATTGACGATGGCGGTCAAAAGTCAGGGGGAAAGTGGAAACAACCTCCTTGAATGGAAATCGTATTAGCCGCCAGTAAAAAGGGAGGTTCCAGAATCCGCCTTTGTCAATGAAACAAGGAATTGGAGACTGCCAGGGCTTGGGATAATCCCGGGGGCCCATTTTCAAGCTAATATTCAAAGGGTCACGCCCACCAAATTCGACAAAGGTGGAGGGTACAGCGGCTGAAAACAAAGCGGTTCATTTCTGTCAACAGGACACGTGCATCTGAAATGCCACCTACGCGCGTCGTCTGTCACACTTGCATGTGACATGTAAACACAATTGCCACCTCACCACATTCACCAGGGATCAATATTATAAATCATTGCTGATTAAAATATGTAATTGAGTGGTGTGTGTGTATGTACCGTATATATGTATGTATATATATATATATATATATATATATATATATATATATATATATATATATATATATATATATATATATATATATATATATATATATATATATATATATATATATATATATATAATATATATATATATATATGAAAAAATGCACGAAGGAAAGAGAAACGAGTCTGCTAAGTAAAGGACAATACGTCGGAAAAACCTTGCAATACTCCGTTGCTTCTCTTTCCTTCGTGGAATTGTCTTTATTTATATATTCATCACGTTCCATATTCTCGTGATTCAGTTATATATATATATATATATATATATATATATATATATATATATATATATATATATATATATATATATATATATATATATATATATATATTATTATATACTTTTGTACGTGATTCATTTATCACATATTACAGGTGTGATAAAATAAGAAACAGGTATATAGGTCCTGACCGGTTTCGACTTTATTTCAAGCCATTGACGAAGGACTGATACAGAGTGTGAGAAGTCACAAATATATATACTACAAGAACAGTACTGACGAACATACACAACCGTTAGGGACTCCATATCCCCACTCAGGCCGGTGTCGAGGTAGGAGTGGCCTTTAAAACTCATTTGGCTAAAAATCACAATAGACTCTCTGGGGACATTGCTGATAAACAGACCATACCCCACCTCAGATCCACACCTGACAGGTGTCATGGAGGCAAGTTTGGAAACTCATTAACATTACTACCCTCGTACTGTGTTTACAAATATGATAGTCCTATTTTCATACATCTCTACTGCCTACCTTAAAGTTTAAACAATTTACAAATTTCTTTTGATATTATAGGATCAAGTTTATACATCCCTTGACTGATATTCATATTATGGTTGTAACTTTCTTTTATAAAGCTAGATTCAATGATGTTCCTTTCCAGTGCATTATTAGAATATACAATCCTTTTTGCCCCTTCCCAGTTGATAGCATGATTGTTCTCACTAACATGTACAAATATACCACTGTTCCCTTGTGCATACCTCACACATTTCTTATGTTGTTCAATTCTTTTTCCAGTGCTTTCCCAGGTTTGGCCAATATAAAAGTTGTCACAAGACTTACACGAATTTTATATACACACCCTTTAGTATTGTCTGGGGAGTTCTTGATAAGTACATTTTTTATTGTTGTATTGTTCTTAAATGCGACATTAACACCAAAATTCTTAAGAAGATGAGGATATCTTTCATATTATTATTATAAGGCAAAACAAGCAAATTTTTTTGTGTTGTAAGGTTCTTTCTGGTTTTGATACATAGTCTTTTTGCCGCTTCAAATGCACTGTTTAATACACTATCAGGATATTTCAATTTTTTGCCTGCATTCCTAATCTTATCTATTTCATCATCAATATATTCAGGGCTACATACCCGTAATGCTCTTAAAAACATAGATGAAAACACTGACTTTTTAACCTTATTGCTTTGTCCAGAATAGAATATGCACATAGGAAGAAATATTAGTGGGTTTTCTATACACACTATATTTAAACCCACTACTATTTCTTCGTATGAGGACATCCAAAACGGTAAGCACCCATCATTTTCCATTTCCATCGTGAATTTAATTGATGGTACTAATTGATTTAACTTGGCAAAAAAGTTATTTACATCTTGGTTCCCTGGCCATACACAAATTATGTCGTCAACATACCTAAACCATGTTACATTACGTGGGATTATGTTGTTTAATATCTTCTTTTCAAAAAAATTCCATATATAAGTTACTTAACACTGGGGATAGAGGGTTTCCCATTGCCATACCAAAATTTTGTGAGTAAAATTTACCATTAAATTCAAATTTACAATCTTTTACACATAATTTAATCAGTTCAATTAAAGTACTTTTAGAAAATGGGATATCCAGCTGTGTGTTCTCTAACAATTCAGATAAAAACGAACATACACAACCGTTAGGGACTCCATAGCCAAATGAGTTTTAAAGGCCACTCCTACCTCGACACCGGCCTGAGTGGGGATATGGAGTCCCTAACGGTTGTGTATGTTCGTCAGTACTGTTCTTGTAGTATATATATTTGTGACTTCTCACACTCTGTATCAGTCCTTCGTCAATGGCTTGGAAATAAAGTCGAAACCGGTCAGGACCTATACCCCGTTTCTTATTTTTCACCTGTGGTAATGTGTGATAAATGAATCACGTACAAAAGTGATAATAATCATCAATGGATACCACGCGCTCCTTCCGATCTTTCTGTGTTCTTTTCCCCATCTTAATGGAATATGCCGTCAGAGAATTTGCCGACGCCCTCACTCAAGCTCATACCAACAAGGAACACCTGCGGTTTTTACGTGAATGTCGGGATGAACAAGTGATACCAAGATCGTTCATAACCAATTCCTTGCTGAAATTAGAAGACCAACCCTTCGGTGAAATACAACGTGCCATATTGGAAAAACATATCAACATCAAAACATTGGAAACCAAAAAGAACTTTGAAGATCTCACGAGAAAAAGACGACATTTTGAAGCCTCAATACCACCAGATTGGAGAGATTCCCTACGTGAATATTGTCATGTGAAGATGAGGAATCAAGTGTATCGGAAACTGAAAAAAAAAACACGATAATAAAATGAAACTGTTGATTGAAAGAAGCCCTTGGACCAACAACGCCAATCATGAATGTGTCGTCAACTTATCAAACAAACAGCTGGATAGAAATGTAACTAGTGCCTTAGGCTACGGCTTAAACTTTGCTTTATCTCCTGGCGGAAGGAACAGTGTGGAAATAACTAAAGGACTGTGTAATTTGGAAAAATATAGTGATTTAACGAATGAAGAAGTGAACATGGTTAAGGGAGTGATTTATGGAAGTATGAAAAAATCAGACACCACAAACGTCCCCAAAAGATTTATGGTTGCTATTAATGAACTGAAAAAAGATAAAAATATACACATGACAAAAGCAGATAAATCAGGCGCCCTTGTAATTTTAAATAAAAGTGAATATATAGAAAAAATGCAAAATCTTTTAGGTGATGATAACACATATAAAGAATTAAATAAGAACCCGATAGACAATGTGAATAGTGGTTTCAATAAGAAAGTGAAAAACTTGTTAAAAGGTAACGAAAGCCTTATAAAGAAGTTGTGTGTGACCTCTCCATCGCTACCATACATGTATGGTACAATAAAAACTCACAAAGCAAACTTTCCTGCCAGGCCAATTATCAGTTCAGTTGGTTCCGCATCATACAAGCTAAGCTGAAGGGAAGCAAGTACTTAGTAGATATTCTTAACCCATTAGTAGGTACCATCTCAAATGCAAATATCAAGAATAATGTGGACCTGATAAATAAACTAAATAGTGTAGAGATTAATAGTGAATCCAGGCTTGTAAGTTTTGATGTTGTATCACTATTCACAAAGGTGCCAATAGATGATCTGATGGCGTTTTTATCTGAATTGTTAGAGAACACACAGCTGGATATCCCATTTTCTAAAAGTACTTTAATTGAACTGATTAAATTATGTGTAAAAGATTGTAAATTTGAATTTAATGGTAAATTTTACTCACAAAATTTTGGTATGGCAATGGGAAACCCTCTATCCCCAGTGTTAAGTAACTTATATATGGAATTTTTTGAAAAGAAGATATTAAACAACATAATCCCAAGGTAATGTAACATGGTTTAGGTATGTTGACGACATAATTTGTGTATGGCCAGGAACCAAGATGTAAAAAACTTTTGCCAAGTTAAATCAATTAGTACCATCAATTAAATTCACGATGGAAATGGAAAATGATGGGTGCTTACCGTTTTGGATGTCCTCATACGAAGAAATAGTAGTGGGTTTAAATATAGTGTGTATAGAAAACCCACTAATATTTCTTTCCTATGTGCATTTCTATTCTGGACAAAGCAATAAGGTTAAAAAGTCAGTGTTTTCATCTATGTTTTTAAGAGCATTACAGGTATGTAGCCCTGAATATATTGATGATGAAATAGATAAGATTAGGAATGCAGGCAAAAATTGAAATATCCTGATAGTGTATTAAACAGTGCATTTGAAGCGGCAAAAAGACTATGTATCAAAACCAGAAAGAACCTTACAACACAAAAAAATTTGCTTGTTTTGCCTTATAATAATAATATGAAAGATATCCCTCATCTTCTTAAGAATTTTGGTGTTAATGTCGCATTTAAGAACAATACAACAATGAAAATGTACTTATCAAGAACTCCCAGACAATACTAAAGGGTGTGTATATAAAATTCGTGTAAGTCTTGTGACAACTTTTATATTGGCCAAACCGGGAAAGCACTGGAAAAAGAATTGAACAACATAAGAAATGTGTGAGGTATGCACAAGGGAACAGTGGTATATTTGTACATGTTAGTGAGAACAATCATGCTATCAACTGGGAAGGGGCAAAAGGATTGTATATTCTAATAATGCACTGGAAAGGAACATCATTGAATCTAGCTTTATAAAAGAAAGTTACAACCATAATATGAATATCAGTCAAGGGATGTATAAACTTGATCCTATAATATCAAAAGAAATTTGTAAATTGTTTAAACTTTAAGGTAGGCAGTAGAGATGTATGAAAATAGGACTATCATATTTGTAAACACAGTACGAGGGTAGTAATGTTAATGAGTTTCCAAACTCCGCCTCCATGACACCTGTCAGGTGTGGATCTGAGGTGGGGTATGGTCTGTTTATCAGCAATGTCCCCAGAGAGTCTATTGTGATTTTTTAGCCAAATGAGTTTTAAAAACCACTCCTACCTCGACACCGGCCTGAGTGGGGATATGGAGTCCCTAACGGTTGTGTATGTTCGTCAGTACTGTTCTTGTAGTATATATATTTGTGACTTCTCACACTCTGTATCAGTCCTTCGTCAATGGCTTGGAAATAAAGTCGAAACCGGTCAGGACCTATACCCCGTTTCTTATTTTTTCACCTGTGGTAATTTGTGTGATATATATATATATATATATATATATATATATATATATATATATATATATATATATATATATATATATATATATATATATATATATATATATATATATATATATAATATATATAAAATATATATAATATAATATGTACATGTATATGTGTGTATATATATATTACATAAATACAAACACACACACACACCTATCCCTATAAAAAATAAAAAATGGATAAATTCATGTTAGAAAAATAATAGCCACATATGAACTGTATAAATATGATAAATATACTATATATATATGTACCTGTATATATGTATATATATATATATATATATATATATATATATATATATATATATATATATATATATATATATATATATATATATATATAATATATATATATATATATATAAATATATATATGTATATATATATATATATGTAATATATGTATATATATAGATAGATAGATATATATATATATGTATATATGTATATATATATATATGTAATATGTATATATATAGATAGATAGAATATCACATACTGTATATATGTATATATAAATATATATATATATATATATATATATATATATATATATATATATATATATATATATATATATATATATATATATATATATATATATATATATATATATATATATATATATATATATATATATATATATATATATATATATATATATATATATATATATATATATATATATATATATATATATATATATATATATATATATATATATATATATATATATATATATATATATATATATATATATATATATATATATATATATATATATATATATATATATATATATATATATATATATATATATATATATATATATATATATATATATATATATATATATATATATATATATATATATATATATATATATATATATATATATATATATATATATATATATATATATATATATATATATATATATATATATATATATATATATATATATATTTAATCACTAATATTTTGGAATTTGTTCAATTGTTTTTGAACCAGTATGCAGGAAGTTGTAGGGTTTTGTAGATCATTTTATTCTGTTATAATTTTCTACAGATATTTTTCTTTTCCTTCAACTATTCTAGTGGTACCTTTTTACTCACATCTTATTTTTGAGAAACATCTAATGAAAATGTCAGCAAATGCCGCATGAAAGTTGGGTATTGTTCTTAAGTCCTCATATATTTATATGAGTGATTAAATCAGTGCAACATTTTTTAGGTAATTTGTCCTTCCTTTACTAGGATACTGTTCTCCGGTGTAGATGTCTGCTTCTGTCAGAGATTTATATCTTTTAGAGTGGTTCGAGGTGGAAGGTTTCTTTAGTAGCTATACCTTGGACCATAGACGGATGGTTTCTTGTGTGTCACTTTTCCATAAGTTGTATTTTGACATATCTTTCACATTCTCAGTTGATCCCTGATCCCCTGTTGCTGCCGAGAGAGGGCAACCAGATTCGCTGAACAGCAGCATCAATATGCAGTAAATGTACCTCGCTTTCGAACTTTTCAGTTCCAGGGGACCTTTATTCCTCACGCCTTAGGACCGTGGAACAGCCTCTCTTCTGAGGATATGTTGCAAACGGAACTTCAAAAGTTCAAGTGAATGTTATGCATTACTACCCTTATGCAATACATCTTGTATTTTAATACTTTGTTTACATTTTTATTTATTTATTAATTTGTCAGTATATCTGTTTTTCTAATAACTGATCTCCTCTTTCTGTATTTCCTACCACCTTCTGTTATTTCACTCGAATGAACACCATTTTCTTAGGATGCTTGAATTTCAAGTTAGTTACCCCTGTGGGCTTGTTTCATATGGATAGGGTTCATCTTCTGAATAATAATAATAATAATAATAATAATAATAATAATAATAATAATAATAATAATAATAATAATAATAATAATAATACTATCTATATTCATTAATCTCATGGTAACTGTTATTATATTGTTATTATTATTCTCATATATCATAAATCATCAATACCATGATTATCAGATTTACATTACATGTGACTCATTTTATATTTTTATGATATCCAGTCTTCAAAGGACAGAAAAGGAACATTAAACGCAAAATAGTAATTTACTCTCTCTCTCTCTCTCTCTCTCTCTCTCTCTCTCTCTCTCTCTCTCTCTCTCTCTCTCTCTAAGACTAAAGACTAAAGTCATAATTTGATGAAGAAAATTATAATACGGATGAATTTCAACATTTATTTTTACAAAAATGTTTTTGCTGTAGATAAAAAAACAAAATAAGAAAATGTATAAACACATAAGACTCAATATCATTGGAAGAAGCTTTTATGACATAAGTTGAATGAAATCAAACAATGTGAATAACAAATGGTTATGAATCTGAATATTTTTACAAACTGAACATAATAATCTTGACAAAACTTTGACGACAGAATTCTAGTAATTCAGGAGTGTGTGGTATTCCCTGAAACAAGGAGCGACACATAGTCCTACATTGCAGTCTCTACACATGAAATATGTCTGCTGGCCTTTCTTGGGCCTACGGGATGTATGCGAGCACACACGACATCTTAGTCTAGGTCGCAGTTGTTTTTCTGTTGAGGGAACTGGATCAGGAAACTGTCTTTCTGTTAGCCGCCTTGGCTGCGTTATTACGGTGCGGGTAATTATCTTGTTAGGTGCTGGAGGGTACCTTTCAATCAACTGCAGAACGACTGACTTAGAAAACTGTAAATATGACCCTTTCAGTAACAAATCCATGCAAGTGATGACAGTTTAC